>NC_084550.2:70372500-70487500 GCF_033978685.3 Nerophis lumbriciformis
CACCACGCCCCTACGCCAGCCTGTACCCACCCACTCTGTGCCCTATATAAACCATGGTATGCGAATGCTCCCATTAAAATCTCCTGATGATTGAGGGTACCCCCCCTCATGAAACAGGCCTGTAGAGATGAAATAGTCTTGTGATTTTTTTCCCACACATACATATATATATATATATATATATGGTATGTGTGTGTATGTTACTCATCAGTTACTCAGTACTTGAGTAGTTTTTTTACAACATACTTTTTACTTTTACTCAAGTAAATATTTGGGTGACTACTCCTTACTTTTACTTGAGTAATAAATCTCTAAAGTAACAGTACTCTTACTTGAGTACAATTTCTGGCTACTCTACCCACCTCTGCATATCATTATGTCAAGATAATGGCACTAGCATTTACTTAATCTAAGAATATTTTTCAACATATTGAGCAAAAAGGTCTCTTTTTTTTCTACCAAGAAAAGTGCACTTGTTATTAGTGAGAATATACTTATTTTAAGCTATTTTGGGGTTCACTGAGGTTAGCTAATTTGACTTGTTTTGGAAAGTCTTGACAAGCCACATTTTCTTGTTCTACTGGCAGATAATTTTGCTTAGTTCAAGTAAAATACAACTCATTTTTGTATTTTTTTCTTGGTTTTGAACACTGTGGTAATTGTTATTGTTAATGTTAAGGTGTATAGCGAATAATAATAATGCCATTGTTGTTAGATTCATACCGTCTGTTTCCGGCGGGTGTCCCTTGAGTGCGGTGCTCAGTTGGCGGGGCAACTTTCTCCGCCCGTGACGTGTTGGCGACGCCGGGAGAAGCTCACCGAGGTGACCCGGTTGTCCCTGGCCCTTCCTCGCAAGTTACCACAGCAGCAAGTACATGGCGGCAGCTTTCTTTTCTTTTCAATGACTAGTCAACAGTGACGGCTTCCTCGCTCCCAGTGACGGTATAGCTCCACACTCTTCCGCCGTCCTCTCCACCCGGCGATGGGCACCGTGACTTCCGCCCTGACGAGGACGCGACACGCTCTGGTCAAAGTGGGCTCGGAGCCGCAGAGTCACGACACGGAGAGGAGCCAGTCCGCGCCCGAGTCGGCGCGGGTCCGGAAGAGGAGCGGACTCTTCCACGTCCCCGGCCAAGCAGCGCGGCAAATTTCCCGCCAGTCGGTGCTGAGCCGGCAGGATTTGGACGGAACCAAAAAGTCAGGAGCGGCCCAACCGAGCGGTGAGTGGAACCAATATCCGCTGTGTCAAAGTCAAGGCCCGCGAATGAATGATTTATGGCGCCCAGGATGATATTTGATTAGTATTTCTTTCTTTCTTTCTTTAGTTTATTTCGAACATGAACACACTTACATCATAATACACAGGCCCGGCCCTAACCAATCTGGCGCCCTAGGCAAGATTTTAGGTGGCGCCCCCCCACATCGGCAGTGAAGTGTATATACTCACAAGAACCCTTATAGCTTTGTCTTTGACCTTTTTTTTACTTAAAGAAAGCAAATTAACAATCAGAATAGTTAACAAGATAAAAAAAAAAATATGAATAAATAAATGAATGCAAAAAATAAAAAATGAATATATGAAATACAATATTTTTTTTACATACATATTGCTTAATTAACATTAATGATGTGCACTTTAACAACTAGGCTTACAACTATACCTAATATATAAAGGGGTGGAAAAGTGACTATTACCTGCAGGGCAAACATTAGCTAACCAGAAGGCAATAACAATGTAAACAAAAAACACCTGCTTAAAAGATCTAATACAAATGTCCCTGAGGAATGTAAGGTGGGAGTACTGTAATTACCTAACGTTACATTATTATTTTCCATAACAATTTAGCCCCCTCCACAATTAACCCGACGTTAAAACAGAACTAGCTATTTATTGATTAGTAATTGCCGAATCATGTAACATTAGCTTAATGCTAAAACGCCAGGTTACTATCACATTCTGTAACAGACAAATAATTTCATGTAGGCTAACGTTACCTACCTGCTACCTCTGTCTTTTTCTCGTTTCTCCTCCTCTTCTTTTCTCTTTTTTCTTCCCTGGGCACCTGACAGTTTTGGCCGTTTTGACATCTTGTGTTGATTTTTTGATGTGGTGACGTCCAAAAAGAGTCATGATACGGGAAGGGAGGGGGCGCACCGTGGGGGGGGGGTTTGTTGTAACAAATAATATTTCTATTATATAGGCTTTACTTTGCATTTTAATTAACGAGGGATTATTTTTTTGTATTTAGAAATAATAGTACCAACTTTTTTTTTTTCTCCAACATTTGTGGCACTGGCGTGGCGCCCCCTGATGGACGACGCCCTTAGCATTTGCCTATACGGCCTATGCCACGGGCCGGCCCTGATAATACATCACACAATTTCATATCATTTCATTATACATCATGCCCGAAAAGGAGTAGGAAGAAGCAAAGCTTATTTAATCCTACCCCTTTCCCACTTCAAGCGTTTACAAATATATAGAATCATTTACTGACCTTTTTATATAATAAAATAACATCTATGAATTAGTATACAACAGTTTTGTAATATGTAATTAATTAATTAATTCAGTCATTATTAACATACTGAGATGAAGAATATCTTATTTTCAATAAGGTTGAAAGTCCATCCATCCATCCAGGCCCGGCCCTAACCAATCTGGCGCCCTAGGCAAGATTTTAGGTGGCGCCCCCCCACATCGGCAGTGAAGTGTATATACTCACAAGAAACCGAATAGCTTTGTCTTTGACCTTTTTTTTTACTTAAAGAAAGCAAATTAACAATCAGAATAGTTAACAAGATAAAAAAAAAAAAATGAATAAATAAATGAATGCAAAAAATAAAAAATGAATATATGAAATACAATATTTTTTTACATACATATTGCTTAATTAACATTAATGATGTGCACTTTAACAACTAGGCTTACAACTATACCTAATATATAAAGGGGTGGAAAAGTGACTATTACCTGCAGGGCAAACATTAGCTAACCAGAAGGCAATAACAATGTAAACAAAAAACACCTGCTTAAAAGATCTAATACAAATGTCCCTGAGGAATGTAAGGTGGGAGTACTGTAATTACCTAACGTTACATTATTATTTTCCATAACAATTTAGCCCCCTCCACAATTAACCCGACGTTAAAACAGAACTAGCTATTTATTGATTAGTAATTGCCGAATCATGTAACATTAGCTTAATGCTAAAACGCCAGGTTACTATCACATTCTGTAACAGACAAATAATTTCATGTAGGCTAACGTTACCTACCTGCTACCTCTGTCTTTTTCTCGTTTCTCCTCCTCTTCTTTTCTCTTTTTTCTTCCCTGGGCACCTGACAGTTTTGGCCGTTTTGACATCTTGTGTTGATTTTTTGATGTGGTGACGTCCAAAAAGAGTCATGATACGGGAAGGGAGGGGGCGCACCGTGGGGGGGGGTTTGTTGTAACAAATAATATTTCTATTATATAGGCTTTACTTTGCATTTTAATTAACGAGGGATTATTTTTTTGTATTTAGAAATAATAGTACCAACTTTTTTTTTTCTCCAACATTTGTGGCACTGGCGTGGCGCCCCCTGATGGACGACGCCCTTAGCATTTGCCTATACGGCCTATGCCACGGGCCGGCCCTGATAATACATCACACAATTTCATATCATTTCATTTTACATCATGCCCGAAAAGGAGTAGGAAGAAGCAAAGCTTATTTAATCCTACCCCTTTCCCACTTCAAGCGTTTACAAATATATAGAATCATTTACTGACCTTTTTATATAATAAAATAACATCTATGAATTAGTATACAACAGTTTTGTAATATGTAATTAATTAATTAATTAATTCAGTCATTATTAACATACTGAGATGAAGAATATCTTATTTTCAATAAGGTTGAAAGTCCATCCATCCATCCAGGCCCGGCCCTAACCAATCTGGCGCCCTAGGCAAGATTTTAGGTGGCGCCCCCCCACATCGGCAGTGAAGTGTATATACTCACAAGAACCCGAATAGCTTTGTCTTTGACCTTTTTTTTTTACTTACAACTATACCTAATATATAAAGGGGTGGAAAAGTGACGATTACCTGCAGGGCAAACATTAGCTAACCAGAAGGCAATAACAATGTAAACAAAAAACACCTGCTTAAAAGATCTAATACAAACATTTATATGCACGTACAACACTTAGAACTTTTAGCATATCAGTATGTGGAATTAAATGATGGAATGGATTAAGTAAAAAGTTAAAAATTGTACTGATATGATCCAGTTTAAGAGGTTGTTCAAAATAATAGTGCTTACAGAGTACAAAGAAGAAGAATTATGAGAAATACTTTCAACCTTATTGAAAATAAGATATTCTTCATCTCAGTATGTTAATAATGACTGAATTAATTAATTAATTACATATTACAATACTGTTGTATACTAATTCATAGATGTTATTTTATTATATAAAAAGGTCAGTAAATGATTCTATATATTTGTAAACGCTTTGAAGTGGGAAAGGGGTAGGATTAAATAAGCTTTGCTTCTTCCTACTCCTTTTCGGGCATGATGTCAAATGAAATGATATGAAATTGTGTGATGTATTATGATGTAAGTGTGTTCATGTTCCAAATAAACTAAAGAAAGAAAGAAATGTCCCTGAGGAATGTAAGGTGGGAGTACTGTAATTACCTAACGTTACATTATTATTTTCCATAACAATTTAGCCCCCTCCACAATACTAACCCGACGTTAAAACAGAACTAGCTATTTATTGATTAGCAATTGCCGAATCATGTAACATTAGCTTAATGCTAAAAAGCCAGGTTACTATCACATTCTGTAACAGACAAATAATTTCATGTAGGCTAACGTTACCTACCTGCTAACTCTGTCTTTTCTCGTTTCTACTCCTCTTCTTTTCTCTTTTTTCTTCCCTGGGCACCTGACAGTTTTGGCCGTTTTGACATCTTGTGTTGATTTTTTGATGTGGTGACGTCCAAAAAGAGTCATGATACGGGAAGGGAGGGGGTGCACCGTGCGGGGGGAGGAGGGGGGGGGGGGATTGCGTAATGTTGTAACAAATAATATTTCTATTAAATAGGCTTTACTTTGCATTTTAATTAACGTGGGATTATTTTTTGTATTTAGAAATAATAGTACCAACTTTTTTTTTCTCCAACATTTGTGGCACTGGCGTGGCGCCCCCTGATGGACGGCGCCCTTAGCATTTGCCTATACGGCCTATGCCACGGGCCGGCCCTGCATCCATTCATCCATCTTCTTCCGCTTATCCGAGGTCGGGTCGCGGGGGCAGCAGCCCAAGCAGGGAAGCCCAGACTTCCCTCTCCCCAGCCACTTCGTCCAGCTCCTCCCGGGGGATCCCGAGGCGTTCCCAGGCCAGCCGGGAGACATAGTCTTCCCAACGTGTCCTGGGTCTTCCCCGTGGCCTCCTACCGGTCGGACGTGCCCTAAACACCTCCCTAGGGAGGCGTTCGGGTGGCATCCTGACCAGATGCCCGAACCACCTCATCTGGCTCCTCTCCATGTGGAGGAGCAGCGGCTTTACTTTGAGCTCCCCCCGGATGACAGAGCTTCTCACCCTATCTCTAAGGGAGAGCCCCGCCACCCGGCGGAGGAAACTCATTTCGGCCGCTTGTACCCGTGATCTTGTCCTTTCGGTCATAACCCAAAGCTCATGACCATAGGTGAGGATGGGAACGTAGATCGACCGGTAAATTGAGAGCTTTGCCTTCCGGCTCAGCTCCTTCTTCACCACAACGGATCGATACAGCGTCCGCATTACTGAAGATGCCGCACCGATCCGCCTGTCGATCTCACGATCCACTCTTCCCTCACTCGTGAACAAGACTCCGAGGTACTTGAACTCCTCCACTTGGGGCAGGGTCTCCTCCCCAACCCGAAGATGGCATTCCACCCTTTTCCGGGCGAGAACCATGGACTCGGACTTGGAGGTGCTGATTCTCATCCCAGTCGCTTCACACTCGGCTGCGAACCGATCCAGTGAGAGCTGAAGATCCTGGCCAGATGAAGCCATCAGGACCACATCATCTGCAAAAAGCAGAGACCTAATCCTGCAGCCACCAAACCAGATCCCCTCAACGCCTTGACTGCGCCTAGAAATTCTGTCCATAAAAGTTATGAACAGAATCGGTGACAAAGGGCAGCCTTGGCGGAGTCCAACCCTCGCTGGAAACGTGTCCGACTTACTGCCGGCAATGCGGACCAAGCTCTGACACTGATCATACAGGTTTTCGTCCTGGTCGTGGAACTGTGGACCAGCTCTATACTCTCGGCAGGGTCCTTGAGGGTGCATGGGAGTTTGCCCAACCAGTCTACATGTGTTTTGTGGACTTGGAGAAGGCATTCGACCGTGTCCCTCGGGAAGTCCTGTGGGGAGTGCTCAGAGAGTACGGGGTATCGGACTGTCTGATTTTGGCGGTCCGCTCCCTGTATGATCAGTGTCAAGAAAGGTTGAAAGTATTTCTCATAATTCTTCTTTTTTGTACTCTGTAAGCACTATTATTTTGAACAACCTCTTAAACTGGATCATATCAGTACAATTTTTAACTTCTTTACTTAATCCATTCCATAATTTAATTCCACATACTGATATGCTAAAAGTTCTAAGTGTTGTACGTGCATATAAATGTTTTAAATTATTTTTTCCTCTAAGGTTATATTTCTCCTCTTTAGTTGAGAAGAATTGTTGTACATTCTTTGGTAGCAGGTTATAGTTTGCTTTGTACATCATTTTAGCTCTTTGCAATTTTACCAAATCACCAAACTTTAATATTTCTGACTTAATAAATAAAGGGTTTGTGTGTTCTCTATATCCAACATTATGTATTATTCTAACTGATCTTTTTTGTAACACGGTTAGCGAATGTAGCGCACATTTGTAGTTATTTCCCCATATTTCTGCACAATAACTCAGATATGGTAACACTAGCGAGCAGTAGAGAATATGTAGTGATTTTTGGCCCAGGACATATTTTGCTTTATTCATTATTGAAATGTTTTTTGCCACCTTATGTTGTATGTTTTGTATATGAGATTTCCAGTTCATTTGATCATCTATTAATACTCCCAAAAATCTACTTTATTTTACCCTTTCTATGTCTACTTTCGTCTATTTGTATTTGTGTATGATGCTCTTTTCTACTATTACCAAATAGCATTATTTTAGTTTTACTGAGATTCAAAGATAGTCTGTTTTTGTCAAACCATCTTTTTAATTTGTTCATTTCTTCTGTTGTTATTTGTATTATCTTCTGTGTGCTCTCTCCTGAACAGAAAGCAGTTGTGTCGTCTGCAAATAAAACCAACTTTAAGTCCTTTGTAACCTTACAAATGTTGTTTATATAAAGATTGAACAATCTTGGTCCCAGTATTGACCCCTGGGGTACACCACAGGATATATCTAGCCGTGTTGACATATTTTCACCCATCTTTACATATTGCTTCCTGTTGGTTAAATAACTTCTTACCCAATTCAATACCAAACCTCTGATGCCATATCGTTCTAATTTTCGTATTAAAATATCATGATTAATAGTGTCAAATGCTTTTGTTAAGTCCATGAATACTGCGGCCGCACATTCTTTACCATCTATTGCATTGGTCATTTCCTCTGTTATTTTGGTTAGTGCTATTGATGTTGAGATATTTGCTCGGAATCCATATTGGTTCTTCACAAGCGTCCCACTTTTGTATTAATTTTGTATTAGAAGTAGAGATGTCCGATAATGGCTTTTTTGCCAATATCCGATATTGTCCAACTCTTAATGACCGATACCGATATATACAGTCGTGGAATTAACACATTATTATGCCTAATTTTGTTGTGATGCCCCGCTGGATACATTAAACCAGTGTTTCTCAACCTTTTTTGAGCCAAGGCACATTTTCTGCGTTGAAAAACTGCGGAGGCACACCACCAGCAGAAATCATTAAAAAACGAAACTCAGTTGACAGTAAAAAGTCGTTGTCGCAATTGTTGGATATGACTTTAAAGCATAACCAAGCAGAGGTGGGTAGAGTAGCCAGAATTTGTACTCAAGTAAGAGTACTGTTACTTTAGAGATTTAATACTCAAGTAAAAGTAAGGAGTAGTCACCCAAATATTTACTTGAGTAAAAGTAAAAAGTATGTTGTGAAAAAACTACTCAAGTACTGAGTAACTAATGTGTAACATACACATATATATATATATATATATATATATATATATACATGTATATGTATATATATATATATATATATATATATATATATATATACACATTGATATATACAGTATATAATTTATATTTATTTATTTTGCCGTTTTTGTTTACATGTTAAAGGTGTTTTAATGAATATACATGCATGTTTAACACATATAGATTCCTTTCTTTCATGAAGACAAGAATATAAGTTGGTGTATTACCTGATTGTGATGACTTGCATTGATTGTAATCAGACAGTAGTGATGATAACGTCCACGTTTTCGAATGGAAGAGAAAAAAAAGTCTTCCTTTCTGTCTAATACATGAAAGTGGTTGCTTTTTGGCATCTTATTTGTCCAGCTTCCATATTCGTTTCTATACACTTTACAAGAAATACATTGGCGGAAAACTCCGTAGCTTGCTAGCTTGTTTGCGCTGGCTTTCGGAGACCTCTTATTTTGAAAGCGCAGGCGCGATGGAGCGGCACTTTTATTGTGAAGACAGGAACTGTGCAGTCAGTCTTTAGGCTTTTGACGGGAAGTACGGTTGAAATAAAAAAAGGGTCTTTTTTCCTTCACATTTTTGATTGATTGATTGGAACTTTTATTAGTAGATTGCACAGTACATATTCCGTACAATTGACCACTAAATGGTAAGACCCGAGTAAGTTTTTCAACTTGTTTAAGTCAGGTCATGTGACCGCCTGGCTCTGTTTGATTGGTCCAACGTCACCAGTGACTGCATCTGATTGGTGGAACGGAGTGAACGTCACCAGTGACTGTATTTGGTGAAACGCAGGCACTATGAAGGTCTGTCTGACAGACCAAAACAAACAAAGCGTGCATTAACAGATCGATAAAAATTAGTAGCGAGTAGCGAGCTGAATGTAGATAAAAGTAGCGGAGTAAAAGTAGCGTTTCTTCTCTATAAATATACTCAAGTAAAAGTAAAAGTATGTTGCATTAAAGCTACTCTTAGAAGTACAATTTATCCCAAAAGTTACTCAAGTAGATGTAACGGAGTAAATGTAGCGCGTTACTACCCACCTCTGGTTACTACCTCAGTTACTTAAACCAAAAAGTAAAGGAATTTTCAAAATGGGCTCCCTGAGACCCCATTAAGTCATAAAAATGGGGTTCCACAGAACATTTTTGGGGTGCCACTTTTTTGTGAGCATTTTGCAAACAAATGATAAATGTATGCATTATCCTGTTATATCTCACATTCTATATTGTGTTTTAAAGAAACTTGTCATAAACATTACTTCATTCATGAAAAAAAATAATACAAAAGAAAACACATTTTTATGCATATATAAATTCAGTGTTGGTGCTAGGAATTTTCAAAATGGGGTTCCGGGGATCCCATCAAGTCATAGAAATGGGGTCTCACGGTATACTTTTAGGGTCCCACTTTTTTGTAGGCGTTTTGAAAACAAATGATAAATGTATGCATTATCCTGTTATATCTCACATTCTATATTGTTTGGGAAAAAGGTTGTCATAAACATAACTTAATTCATGAAAAAAATACAAAAGAAAACACATTTTTATGCAAATGTAAATTCAGTGTTGGTGCTAGGAATTTTCAAGTCATCAAGTCATAAAAATGGGGTCCCACAGTAAATTTTTAGGGTCCCACTTTTTTGTGAGCGTTTTGCAAACAAATGATAAATGTATGCATTATCCTGTTATATCTCACATTCTATATTGTGTTTTGGAAAAAAGGTTGTCATAAACATTACTTCATTCATTAAAAAACAATAATACAAAAGAAAACACATTTTTATGCATATGTAAATGTATTCAGTTATAAACATTCATTCACTTTCTTCTTTCCTTCATGGATCTAAACTTTACTGATGCCAGTATTTTTTTTCTATATTTTATTGTAATATTTTCAGAATGTGTTTGTTCTATTTTTGGCCAAAGTAAGACAAAGAAAACAATCTGAAGTTGTCTTTATTTTTTTAGTTTTAATGCCATGATTTTAATAGTCCGGCCCCCGTCTGCACAGATTTTCCTCCATCCGGCCCCTGAGCTAAAATGAGTTTGACACCTCACATCATTCTCAACCAGGGGTGTCAAACATAAGGCAACACACAGGTTTTATCCGGCCCGCGGGACGAGCTTGCTAAGTATAAAAATGAGCCGAAATTTTACAATGAAAAAAACTGCTGTTCTAAATGTTCTAGTTCTAGCAATTCTTTGTATCTTTGTAGATATGTAGGTATGTCAAAAAAATAAACCACATGATGTTAGTACATCAGTCGAAGAAAATGAGGAAACTACATAAATAACATCCTGTAATTTGATTTTGATATTATTTTTTCTATCTTTTGAAAATGAACACCAAAGAGTTGACTGATGATTATTATCACATCATTTATTCAGAAAGTATAAATAACGACAAATAAAAATAGAATATTATTAACTGCAATATGTAAGTGTAAAAAAATCAACAACATTATGATTTGTACATTTTCAGAATGTGCTTGTTCTATTTTTAAACAAAAGAAAACCATCTGAAGTTGTCTTTATTTTTAAGTTATCGTGCCGTGATTTTACCAGTCCGGCCCACTTGGAAGTACCCGTATTTTCCGCACCATAAGCCGCCCTGGGTTATAAGCCGCGCCTTCAATGAACGGCATATTTCAAAACTTTGTCCACCTATAAGCCGCCCCGTGTTATAAGCCGCATCTAATTGCGCTAAAGGGAATGTCAAAAAAACAGTCAGATAGGTCAGTCAAACTTTAATAATATATTAAAAACCAGCGTGATGTGGGCGCGCATGGAGTCGTATATCAACATGGACGGAGCTGCGTGAAAAAAGCCACCCGGCCTCTTCGCGTAAACTTCCCTTAACCACTCGCTCATCTTTTCTTCATCCATCCATCCCTTCGAGTTAGCTTTTATGATGACGCCGGCTGGAAAGGTCTCTTTTGGCAAGGTCTTCCTTTTGAATATCACCATGGGTGGAAGTTTCTGGCCATTAGCATGGCAAGCTAGAACCACAGTGAAGGATGACTTCTCATTCCCTGTGGTGCGAATATTCACCGTATGTGCTCCCGTTGTATCCACAGTGCGGTTCACAGGAATATCAAAAGTCAGTGGAACCTCGTCCATGTTGATAATGTTCTCTGGCCGGATCTTTTTTTCAGCTATCTTGTTTTTACAATATGCACGGAAAGTAGCCAGCTTTTCTTGAAAGTCTTTAGGCAGTTGCTGTGAAATAGTAGTCCGTGTGCGGATGGAGAGATTGCGTCTTTTCATGAACCGGAAACCTGTCGCTTAGTAGGAGCCATTTTGTGGTCTTTACAGATGTAAACACACAAAGGAAATGAAACGTAATATCCGCGCGCTTCTTCTTCTTCTACGGGGGCGGGTGGTTGCTTACAGTAGAAGAAGAAGCGCTTCCTCTTCTATGGGGGCGGGTGCTTCCTCTTCTACGGGGAAAAAAGATGGCGGCTGTTTACCGTAGTTGCGAGACCTAAACTTTATGAAAATGAATCTTAATATTAATCCATATATAAAGCGCACCGGGTTATAAGCCGCACTGTCAGCTTTTGAGTAAATTTATGGTTTATAGGTGCGGCTAATAGTGCGGAAAATACGGTAGATTTTTCTCCATGTGGCCCCCCCATCTAAAATGAGTTTGACACCCCACATCCTTCTAGACCAGGGGTATCAAACGTCAGGCAACGAACAGGTTTTTATCCGCGGGACGAGTTTGCAAAGTATAAAAATGAGCCGAAATTTTAGAATGAAAGAAACCGCTGTTCTGAATGTGTCCACTAGATGTCACAATAGCAATTCTTTGTATCTTTTTAGATGATGCTACATATGTACTAGAGATGCGCGGTTTGCGGACACAACCGCGGAGTCCGCGGATAAACCGCGGGTCGGGCGGGTAAAAATAGATTTTAAATAGATGCGGGCGGTGGCGGTTGAACCAATTCGGAAATATATATACCGTATTTTCCGCACTATAAGGCGCACCTAAAAACCACAAATTTTCTCAAAAGCTGACAGTGCGCCTTATAACCCGGTGCGCTTTATATATGGATAAATATTAAGATTCATTTTCATAAAGTTTCGGTCTCGTAACTACGGTAAACAGCCGCCATCTTTTTTCCCGGTAGAACAGGAAGCGCTTCTTCTTCTACGCAAGCAACCGCCAAGGTAAGCACCCGCCCCCATAGAACAGGAAGCGCTTCTTCTTCTACTGTAAGCAACCACCCGCCCACGTAGAAGAAGAAAAAGCGCGCGGATATTACCGTACGTTTCATTTCCTTTGTGTGTTTACATCTGTAAAGACCACAAAATGGCTCCTACTAAGCGACAGGGATCCGGTTCATGAAAAGACGCAATCTCTCCATCCGCACACGGATTACTATTTCACAGCAACTGATATTCCTGTGAACCGCACTGTGGATACAACGGGAGCACGTACGGTGAATATTCGCACCACAGGGAATGAGAAGTCATCCTTCACTGTGGTTCTAGCTTGCCATGCTAATGGCCAGAAACTTCCACCCATGGTGATATTCAAAAGGAAGACCTTGCCAAAAGAGACCTTTCCAGCCGGCGTCATCATAAAAGCTAACTCGAAGGGATGGATGGATGAAGAAAAGATGAGCGAGTGGTTAAGGTAAGTTTAAGTTTACGCGAAGAGGCCGGGTGGCTTTTTTCACGCAGCTTCGTCCATGTTGATATACGATTCCATGCGCGCCCACATCACGCTGGTTTTAATATATTATTAAAGTTTGACTGACCTATCTGACTGTTTTTTTGACATTCCTTTAGCGCAGTTAGATGCGGCTTATAACACGGGGCGGCTTATAGGTGGACAAACTTTTGAAATATGCCGTTCATTGAAGGCGCGGCTTATAACCCAGGGCGCCTTATGGTGCGGAAAATGCGGTACATAGTTAAATGTTGTTACCCACATACGAAAAACGAGCAGCACTCTTTGAAACAGTCAATTATTCATCAGGCACTGCAACACAACACAACACAACAGAAGAAGAAGAAAAAAAGAAAACGATGGCACCGCGTCCCAGCAACAAGTGGCGCAAGTGAGCGCTCCTTCAGCGCAGCAGGGCGCATTTTAGAGGCCAGGCGCTCTCGCCTGAATCCTGGCACTGTAGATGCCATTTTATTCCTGCATAGTGCTAACAAAAAAAAAAGTAAGTAGACATACGGTTGGATATGTTAAAGGAATTAGTCTACGTTACCTATAGGCTATACCAAATAAGCCCATGTCTAACCTATATTGAGTTCGGTCAGCTAAATAATTTTGATGGTTACGTGTTGTTTGGGCGCACTACAATGCAAAGGAATTAAGGCAATTGCGTTGTTTATTGTGTTTTTTTCTATTGGAGATATACTACTATGTGTGAATAATTATTTGGCCTCGCTTTCAAGTGAAGCGTATCTCCGATTGGCGACAATGTAAGGATATTTAGCCTGCTTTGTTTGTCGCGACCGTCTATTTTCATTATAATTCAAGTTTGATGATAAAGTGCAGTCTGATGGGTTTGATTTCCCCCCTTCAGCTATTTGCCTTGGCCAATAAGTTGCAGGTAGTTTATTATTATTATTTATTTAATTTATTTTTGTTTAAATAGAGTTGACATACATATGTTATTGTATAGTTTAAGTTTGTGCGCGTGATTGACAGCCTAAGGCTTATGAGGCACATTTTTTATTTATTTTTTTATTTCAACTTAAAAAGGTATGAGCCTATGCCTACAACATAGGCTATGTGTTTATCTTTATTTTCCTGCCTGTCGTTGACAATGGAGATTGTCTGATATTTTGTCATGGCTGCAGATCAATCAATAAAGGTTCATCTTTGTCGCGAAATTGTTCACTGCTTCACTGTGCACCCCGCCCTCGTCCCTATTTGAGCATTATAACGTTAACAAGTTAATATTCATTGAAATAAATTCAGAACATTTTTTTTACCTAACGAAAATATAGGCCTAGTCTTTCTAAAACATTTTTTTAACTTCTTAAAAGCCTCGTTCTGCTTGCTGCAACTGCGCACACAAAATGTGAGGAACGCACTCCTGATCTGAGGGCATTGGCAACAATAGTCAACACTTTCTTAATGGAAATGACAATAATATTATAAAAATGATAAATAATATTATCACGCATTAATATATCTTAGCCACTAATGCGTGGCCAAGAGATATTAATGCGTGGCACGCATTGAATGTCTCTGCTGATTGGATCAGTCTCCTTTCTTTAACAGGCAAAAGCTTTATAACCTCACTAATGCCTTGCATCGTCTATGTTAGATATATAACAACGGCGGGTGGCGGGCGGGCGGGTGTGGTTTTGACAAAATGTTGGTTCGGGTGGATTGCGGATGGATGACGACTTTTGTGATGCGGTTGCGGATGAAATAATTGCCTATCCGCGCATCTCTAATATGTACAAAATAAACCACATGATGGAGGAAAATGATCAAACTACATAAATAACATACTGTAATTTGTGAAGTGAAGTGAATTATATTTATATAGCGCTTTTTCTCTAGTGACTCAAAGCGCTTTACATAGTGAAACCCAATATCTAAGTTACATTTAAACCAGTGTGGGTGGCACTGGGAGCAGGTGGGTAAAGTGTCTTGCCCAAGGACACAACGGTAGTGACGAGGATGGCGTAAGCGGGGCTCGAACCTGCAACCCTCAAATTGCTAGCACGGCCGCTCTACCAACCGAGCTATACCGCCCCAATTTGATTTGGATATTATTTTTTTATCTTGATAGATTGAAAATGAACACCAATGAGTTGACTGATGAACATTATCACATCATTTATTCAGAAAGTATAAATAACGACAAATAAAAATGGAATATTATTAACCGAAACATGTAAGTATAAAAAAAACCCCCCACAACATTATGACTTGTACATTTTTCAGAATGTGCTTGTTCTATTTTTAAACAAAGAAAACCATCTGAAGTTGTCTTTATTTTTAAGTTATCGTGCCGTGATTTTACCAGTCCGGCCCACTTGGGAGTAGATTTTTCTCCACGTGGCCCCCGGTGTAAAATGAGTTTGACACCCCTGTTCTAGACAGTTCTGTAGGTGTCATTTGAATCTACTTTAACTACAGAAGATGACAATATACTATATTTTTTTATGCATGCTATACAGGTAAAAGCCAGTAAATTAGAATGTTTTGAAAAACTTGATTTATTTCAGTAATTGCATTCAAAAGGTGTAACTTGTACATTATATTTATTCATTGCACACAGACTGATGCATTCAAATGTTTATTTCATTTAATTTTGATGATTTGAAGTGGCAACAAATGAAAATCCAAAATTCCGTGTGTCACAAAATTAGAATATTACTTAAGGCTAATACAAAAAAGGGATTTTTAGAAATGTTGGCCAACTGAAAAGTATGAAAATGAAAAATATGAGCATGTACAATACTCAATACTTGGTTGGAGCTCCTTTTGCCTCAATTACTGCGTTAATGCGGCGTGGCATGGAGTCGATGAGTTTCTGGCACTGCTCAGGTGTTATGAGAGCCCAGGTTGCTCTGATAGTGGCCTTCAACTCTTCTGCGTTTTTGGGTCTGGCATTCTGCATCTTCCTTTTCACAATACCCCACAGATTTTCTATGGGGCTAAGGTCAGGGGAGTTGGCGGGCCAATTTAGAACAGAAATACCATGGTCCCTAAACCAGGCACGGGTAGATTTTGCGCTGTGTGCAGGCGCCAAGTCCTGTTGGAACTTGAAATCTCCATCTCCATAGAGCAGGTCAGCAGCAGGAAGCATGAAGTGCTCTAAAACTTGCTGGTAGACGGCTGCGTTGACCCTGGATCTCAGGAAACAGAGTGGACCGACACCAGCAGATGACATGGCACCCCAAACCATCACCCAAGCATGCAAATTTTGCATTTCTTTTGGAAATCGAGGTCCCAGAGTCTGGAGGAAGACAGGAGAGGCACAGGATCCACGTTGCCTGAAGTCTAGTGTAAAGTTTCCACCATCAGTGATGGTTTGGGGTGCCATGTCATCTGCTGGTGTCGGTCCACTCTGTTTCCTGAGATCCAGGGTCAACGCAGCCGTCTACCAGCAAGTTTTAGAGCACTTCATGCTTCCTGCTGCTGACCTGCTCTATGGAGATGGAGATTTCAAGTTCCAACAGGACTTGGCGCCTGCACACAGCGCAAAATCTACCCGTGCCTGGTTTACGGACCATGGTATTTCTGTTCTAAATTGGCCCGCCAACTCCCCTGACCTTAGCCCCATAGAAAATCTGTGGGGTATTGTGAAAAGGAAGATGCAGAATGCCAGACCCAAAAACGCAGAAGAGTTGAAGGCCACTATCAGAGCAACCTGGGCTCTCATAACACCTGAGCAGTGCCAGAAACTCATCGACTCCATGCCACGCCGCATTAACGCAGTAATTGAGGCAAAAGGAGCTCCAACCAAGTATTGAGTATTGTACATGCTCATATTTTTCATTTTCATACTTTTCAGTTGGCCAACATTTCTAAAAATCCCTTTTTTGTATTAGCCTTAAGTAATATTCTAATTTTGTGACACACGGAATTTTGGATTTTCATTTGTTGCCACTTCAAATCATCAAAATTAAATGAAATAAACATTTGAATGCATCAGTCTGTGTGCAATGAATAAATATAATGTACAAGTTACACCTTTTGAATGCAATTACTGAAATAAATCAAGTTTTTCAAAATATTCTAATTTACTGGCTTTTACCTGTATGTCAAGTTGCAGGGCCGTGCAAAGACTTAAGAGAGGCAGGGGCACGGTTTCATTTGTAAATGCAAAAATGTATCCAAAACCAAAAACCCACAAAAAACCCCCACAAATTCATCTTGAAAATGTTGCAATCACATTAAATTTGCTGCAAGATAAAATATATAAATGCACATTTAAAAACCAAATTTAAAATGGACGCGTAGAAAGAAGTAGGCTATTTTATTTTTTTGTCCTGTCCAGCTACTAAGCTCGCTCCAGCTTCGATGCCTGTTCCCGTGCGCGTCTTGCTCCTCATCGGCAACGGACGTAGCCATTCCAGGGATGCCAGCCTTGCCAGCTGTGGCGGCGTTCTACTCGCCGCTGCCACCTAACCCTTCCCCGCTGCCTTCAGGGACACTTGGCCAGGTCTTCCCTCCACCCTCCTGGGATTTTGGACTTTTCGTATTTCTCGACCGTATGGAATCCGTCCCTGAAGGAGGGTACTGTTATCACCTGGCCATTCCGTGTTTTGTGGGTGTTATTTCCTCTTTTGCGCCCTAATTTTGTTTCCACTTCCTGTTCCGTGTGTCTTGTCCTGCTGTAGCTTCACCTCTGCTTCTGAGCACTGTTGTCCTCACCTGGGAGTAGAGGTGCGGGAAATGATCGATTTCTAGATGCATTTACCAGGAATTGATTAACGTGGACCCGGACTTAAACTCTTCAGGATGCACAGTTTTGTGGGCAGTCTTATTTGCGTGTCTCCACTTGGACAGCGTCTTCTCCCCGTCATCTTTGTTGTAGCGTGCAAGGACGGGAGTGGAAGAAGTGTGAAAAGATGGAGCTAACTGTTTTAATGACATTCACACTTTACTTCAATCAATAACAGAGCAGCATCTCCGCATCCGGAAACAACAACAAGGCCGGAAATGTGTCCCGTGAAAAACCGTCCGACCGGAACTCTCTAATAACTAAAGTTCCTTGGGTGAATAATGTAAAGTCACTACACCGGTATGTTTTAGTGTTTTCATGGTGAGTTTACTGACAGATATAAGTAAGAACTTTACACTACTTTATATTAGAAATGGCAACAGTGGAGGATGAATGTCACATAACAAGAAGATAGAGAAAAAGAAAAAGTTTATTGACTACAGTGTCAGCACGGACTACAAAGGACTTATGCAGATCCCAAATACAGATCAGCAGGTACCGGAAGGTAATAAGAGTTACTTTTGCATAATATTGTGAAACAAAACGCCAGATAATATGTCTTACCTTATACACACACCATAATAATACTCCTATGTTGAAGCACAGTACAATCCATCAAGCGGTGTGGCTTCATAGCTTACCAAAGTCATACTAAAAGTGAAGTGAATTATATTTATATAGCGCTTTTCTGTAGTGACTCAAAGCGCTTTACATAGTGAACCCCAATATCTAAGTTACATTTTTAAACCAGTGTGGGTGGCACTGGGAGCAGGTGGGTAAAGTGTCTTGCCCAAGGACACAACGGCAGTGACTAGGATGGCAGAAGCGGGGATCGAACCTGCAACCCTCAAGTTGCTGGCACGGCCACTCTACCAACCGAGCTATACCGCCCCAAGAGACAAGAGACGTTAGCATACCTCAAGATGGCGCCAAGTATCAAAATATATGATTTTTAGGTTTAACCATACAAATTAGCTAATAAGCTAGCATAAAACGTTAGCATGCTAACATTGGCATGCTAATATAGTTAGCACACTTTAAGACGGGACCTATCAAAATACCATGATTTTTAGGTTTAAATCAGCTAAACCCCCCCCCCCCCCCCCCCCCCCCCCCAAATTAGCTAAAAACCCAAAAATTTGCAATAAAAAATACATATTGCGCACGTACGATTGCACCATGCATAGATGAATAATACCACAAAAACACAATTTCAACACCCAGTGGTCTCGTCTGTGCTCCACGCCGTCGTCTGCCTGGGCCAGAGACAGGAACAGACCCAAGAGAGCCAACTCTGTCCTAGGCTGCCCACTAGCTAACATTTTGATAGATATTTGAGCGCTGTGTGTGATGTTCTATAGTCTCAATGGAACATATACAATGTTGGTGTTGTTTACTTGAGGTCAATCAATCAATGTTTATTTATGTAGCCCTAAATCACAAGTGTTGAGGTATATTGCAGTCTACATATATCTCTTATGTTTGACTGCCATCTACTGGTCACACTTATCATTACACCATGTACCAAATAAAATTGCTTTTAGGTCGGTATGCAAAACCAGAATTATTTTGTATATTAGGCACACAGGGTTAATAGGCACCCTGTCGAGTTTTGAGGAAAACAATAATTTTAAGTGCGCCTTATAGTCCGGAAAATATGGTAGACTCGATATGGAGGTGCTAATAACTATAATATGGATGTCAGGGAGAAGACACTGTCGAAGTAGAGGCACGTAAATAAGACCTCCCTCAAAACAACGCATCCTGAAGAGACGGTCAGAAAGCGGTTTGAAGATGGTCTTTAATACATGCACTTTGCAAAATTGTATCCAATGAACCTTCACTACGTGTTATGTAGACCGCAAAAAAGTGTTTTAAAAGTGGAAAATATACATATAAAATGACCCCTTTTAAGTAACACCATAGAGCAGGGGTGCTCATTACGTCGATCGCGAGCTACCAGTCGATCTCGGAGGGTGTGTCAGTCGATCACCAGCCAGGTATTAAAAAAATAGTCCTAAAAATGAGCGATCTTAAATCTTCACTATGACGTCACTTTCGCCACTTGATTGACATTCACGGCACCCGAGGGTCTTCTGAGATGACGCTGGCTGCTGCCAGCTCGTTAAAATTACCGACTGGAAGGCGAGAAACACTTTATTTCAACAGACTCTGGCGCCGTACCTGTCGTCAAAACTCCAAAGACCGACTGCACACTTGCACAGTTGCGCTAACAAAATAGGAGTCTCAGAAAGCTGGCGTGCACAAGCTAGCAAGCTACGGAGTTTGCCGACAATGTATTTCTTGTAAAGTGTATACAGAGGAGTACGGAAGCTGGACAAATAAGATGCCAAAAACCAACCACTTTCATGTGGTATTGGACAGAAAGGGGGACTTTTTTTCTCCTCCATTCGAAAATGCGGACGTTATCATCACCACTGTCTGATTCCAATCAATGCAAGTCATCACAATCAGGTAATACACCAACTTATATTCTTGTTTTCATGAAAGAAAGGAATCTATATGTATTAAACATGCTTGTATTATCTTTAAACACCTTTAATTTATCAACAATATTAACTATATGTGTTAAACATGCTTGTATTATCTTTAAACACCTTTAACTTGTTAACAATATTAACTATGTGTTAAACATGCTTTCATTATCTTTAAACACCTTTTACTTGTTAACAATATTAACTATATGTATTAAACATACTTGTATTATCATTAAACACCTTTAATGTATTAACAATATTAACTATATGTGTTAAACATGCTTGCATTATCATTAAACACCTTTAACTTGTTAACAAAAACATATATTTCATAAATAAGTAAATATAAATAATATATATGAATGAGGTAGATCCCCACGACTTGATCAATTGAAAAGTAGCTCGCCTGCAGAAAAAGTGTGAGCACCCCTGCCATAGAGTATATACAGGTAAAAGCCAGTAAATTAGAATATTTTGAAAAACTTGATTTATTTCAGTAATTGCATTCAAAAGGTGTAACTTGTACATTATATTTATTCATTGCACACAGATTGATGCATTCAAATGTTTATTTCATATAATTTTGATGATTTGAAGTGGCAACAAATGAAAATCCAAAATTCCGTGTGTCACAAAATTAGAATATTACTTAAGGCTAATACAAAAAAGGGATTTTTAGAAATGTTGGCCAACTGAAAAGTATGAAAATGAAAAATATGAGCATGTACAATACTCAATACTTGGTTGGAGCTCCTTTTGCCTCAATTACTGCGTTAATGCGGCGTGGCATGGAGTCGATGAGTTTCTGGCACTGCTCAGGTGTTATGAGAGCCCAGGTTGCTCTGATAGTGGCCTTCAACTCTTCTGCGTTTTTGGGTCTGGCATTCTGCATCTTCCTTTTCACAATACCCCACAGATTTTCTATGGGGCTAAGGTCAGGGGAGTTGGCGGGCCAATTTAGAACAGAAATACCATGGTCCGTAAACCAGGCACGGGTAGATTTTGCGCTGTGTGCAGGCGCCAAGTCCTGTTGGAACTTGAAATCTCCATCTCCATAGAGCAGGTCAGCAGCAGGAAGCATGAAGTGCTCTAAAACTTGCTGGTAGACGGCTGCGTTGACCCTGGATCTCAGGAAACAGAGTGGACCGACACCAGCAGATGACATGGCACCCCAAACCATCACCCAACCATGCAAATTTTGCATTTCCTTTGGAAATCGAGGTCCCAGAGTCCGGAGGAAGACAGGAGAGGCACAGGATCCACGTTGCCTGAAGTCTAGTGTAAAGTTTCCACCATCAGTGATGGTTTGGGGTGCCATGTCATCTGCTGGTGTCGGTCCACTCTGTTTCCTGAGATCCAGGGTCAACGCAGTCGTCTACCAGCAAGTTTTAGAGCACTTCATGCTTCCTGCTGCTGACCTGCTCTATGGAGATGGAGATTTCAAGTTCCAACAGGACTTGGCGCCTGCACACAGCGCAAAATCTACCCGTGCCTGGTTTACGGACCATGGTATTTCTGTTCTACATTGGCCCGCCAACTCCCCTGACCTTAGCCCCATAGAAAATCTGTGGGGTATTGTGAAAAGGAAGATGCAGAATGCCAGACCCAAAAACGCAGAAGAGTTGAAGGCCACTATCAGAGCAACCTGGGCTCTCATAACACCTGAGCAGTGCCAGAAACTCATCGACTCCATGCCACGCCGCATTAACGCAGTAATTGAGGCAAAAGGAGCTCCAACCAAGTATTGAGTATTGTACATGCTCATATTTTTCATTTTCATACTTTTCAGTTGGCCAACATTTCTAAAAATCCCTTTTTTGTATTAGCCTTAAGTAATATTCTAATTTTGTGACACACGGAATTTTGGATTTTCATTTGTTGCCACTTCAAATCATCAAAATTAAATGAAATAAACATTTGAATGCATCAGTCTGTGTGCAATGAATAAATATAATGTACAAGTTACACCTTTTGAATGCAATTACTGAAATAAATCAAGTTTTTCAAAATATTCTAATTTACTGGCTTTTACCTGTATATGTATATGTATATGTATATATATATATATATATATATATATATATATATATATATATATATATATATATATATATATATATTTCATCCTCTCTTCTTTTGGTAGTACTGTTTTCGTTCATTGAGTATTTTAGTATTTTTACGTGCAATTATTCACTGTATTTTTGCAGTTGGCATTTACAGTTACAACAAGTTTACATGAACTATTGTCTGTTTGCTGCTCTATGTGCTCTCGAGTAAATCACTGGTGTGTCATGTTTGTGCTACATTTACCTTCTAAACATGCTGCGGCGTTGTTCAGCTTCACAATATTTTCATTGCAAAGACACCGCAGGTAATTCAAAGTGGAAAATACTCAAGCACTTAAATGTTTGTGCTTTACTTATCAGCCAAAGGTGACATTGAGGTGTTTACAATCAAGCTAGAGCGTCCCAATTACGCAGCACCAAAACTGTTATCATGGAAACGGGAAGAAGGAGACTAGCATTCTTTGCACACATTGCTGCTTTGCAAGAAGGAAAAGAAACTGCTTCATCTTTTTTGCCAAAACAACAATGCATGTGTTTGGCGGGGCATTCTGTTGCTCTATACAGCTGCTGTGTTATTTCCCTTTGGCTCGTCGCATGCTTGAATCTGTAGATGAGAGCAAGTGGTCACTTCAGAGGATGGCTGTGAATATTCTGCTTTACAGAAAAAGCTATTTAGTGGATGAATGCAACGCTCTTTGAAGGCCAACCTCAATGCAGCATATCTCCACTAGCGAGGCCTCAGTCGGAAGGTGTCCTTGAGAGTGCAACAAATATAACAGGCAGGCCTTATTTTACCTCTATGCTACTGATCCACCGATATGGTTTTTGTCAGTGCCGATACGGAATATCAATGGTAAAGGAGACTGTTGCGTCCGACCAGTCTTCCTCTGAGGGAATAAAACACTGGTCAATCCCAAGTTCTTTCAGATGACATATATGTTGAGTAAGAAGGACCAGTGAGACAGAACAGCTATATTTCTTTCCGCTTCTTGATGCTGCTATTATCGCATTGTAAGGCATACTTGCCAACCTTGAGACCTCTGATTACGGGGGGTGAGGGGGCGTGGTTGGGGGCGGGGCTAAGAGGGGAGGAGTATATTTACAGCTAGAATTCACCAAGTCAAGTATTTCACATATATATATAAGAAATACTTGACTTTCAGTGAATTCTAGCTATATATATATTTATTTTATTATATATATATATATATATATATATATATATATATATGTATATATATATATATATATATATATATATATATATATATATATATATATATATATATATATATATATAAATAAAAGAAATACTTGAATTTCAGTGTTCATTTATTTACACATATACAAACACATAACACTCATCTACTCATTGTTGAGTTAAGGCAGCGTTTCTCAAAGTGTGGGGCGCGCCCCACTGGTGGGGAATAGAGACATGACAGGTGGGGCGCGAGGAACGGGAGGAAATTTCACTTTCAATTTTTTTTTTTATTATTATATTCTTAGATTATTATTTTTTACTATGCTTTCATTTTCTATACACACTGTAAATCACTTTGTGATTCTGTCTGTGAAATCCGCTATATAAATAAACGGAAATTACCGGTCCCTATTTTTACTGTAGGCTTTATATTTCTCGGTAGAAGCGAAAGTTTGACAGACATAGCAACAGTAACTAATAGGGGCGGGGCTAAGCGGAACAAACTTTCGCGCGGATGGATAGCAGGCTAATGTGTGGACCACAATTACACAAATATATACATTTGTGACTCGCACCTCAAAGGTCGTCGAGCCGGAGCCAGCGCCTGCAGAGAAACAAAAATGTGACGGGCACACACTGTGTCATTCACCGGGAAGCACTCGCGTCAAGGCAGCTCAGCCCCGAACTCAATGAGGTTTTAACAGATGTTGTGAGCGCGGTAAATTTGATCAAAACACGACCACTGAAAGCGCGACTGTTCTCTGCACTGTGTGAGGAAATGGGAGCTGATCATACAGCCGTGCTGTTTCACAGTGAAGCAAGGTGGCTCTCCTGGGGCAAAGTGCTGTCACTTGCCCTGTCTTGCCAAATGCATAGCTCCTCCTTTTTTTTTTGCAGAGATTGCAAAGTGACACTTTTATTTTATTTATTATTGAACTTGATGCAAGTTATTTGATTTATTATTGAACTTGATGCAAGTTATAACACTTTTTTTGATTTATTATTGAACTTGATGCAAGTTATAACACATTTTTGATTTATTATTGAACTTGATGCAAGTTATAACACTTTTGTTTTATTTATTATTGAAGTTGATGCAAGTTATAACACTTTTTTGATTTATTATTGAACTTTATGCAAGTTATAACACTTTTTTTTATGTATTATTAAACTTTATGCAAGTTATTTGATTTATTATTGAACTTGATGCAAGTTATAACACTTTTATTTGATTTATTATTGAACTTGATGCAAGTTATAACACTTTTGTTTTATTTATTATTGAACTTGATGCAAATAATAACACTTTTTGATTTATTATTGAACTTGATGCAAGTTATAACACTTTTTTTGATTTATTATTGAACTTGATGCAAGTTATTTGATTTATTATTGAACTTGATGCAAGTTATAACACTTTTATTTGATTTATTATTGAACTTGATGCATGTTATAACAATTTTGTTTTATTTATTATTGAACTTGATGCAAGTTATAACAGTTTTTTGATTTATTATTGAACTTGATGCAAGTTATTTGATTTATTATTGAACTTGATGCAAGTTATAACACTTATTTGATTTATTATTGAACTTGATGCAAGTTATAACACTTTTTTTTATTTATTATTGAACGTGATGCAAGTTATAACACTTTTTTTGATTTATTATTGAACTTGATGCAAGTTATAACACTTTTGTTTTATTTATTGAACTTGATGGAAGTTATTTTATTTATTATTGAACTTGATGCAAGTTATACCACAGCTGCACAGTTATTTTATTTATTATTGAACTTGATGTTATTTTATGTTATTGAGTTTGAATGTATACAACTTGATGTTCAATAAATTTGAAAATGTTAAAGCTTGGCATTAGCGCTCTGTTGGGGCGATGTGGGCAGGTGGGGCTTGAAAACTCCCCCTTGTCCAAAGTGGGGGATGACAAAAAAAGTTTGAGAACCACTGAGTTAAGGGTTGAATTGTCCATCCTTGTTCTATTCTCTGTCACTATTTTTCCAACCATGCTGAACACCCTTTCGCAGGTACCGAGAAAGGTTTCGAGTACCACCAAAAAAACTGAATCTCTGAAGACAGTATAAAAATCTGTGTTAAAGGTGTACAAATACTGTTTGTATAATAAGCATGTTATTTTTTTTCAAATGAGGGTTAAGAGTTCAGTACAAAAAAAAAAAAGAAAAGAATGGGGCTTAAGTACAGTTTTTTAATTGAGCTGCTGCATTTTTTGGTTGGGTTGTTTATTTATTTTGAGTAACTTCTATACATTTCTAAAAGGGGAGGAATGTAATAGAGTTATCTATGTTTTTCTGTCGCCATCTCCTGGTGAATGTTGGCTATATCGTACTGGGGTTACTTTTTGGTTGGCCAATGATTTACGTGGTGTTGCGCACCTGACGTCACTCAGGTCCGCATGGAGCTGAAGGGGGCGTGGCTTCCAGCTCCGCCTGAATTTCGGGAGATTTTCGGGAGAAAATTTGTCCCGGGAGGTTTTTGGGAGAGGCGCTGAATTTCGGGAGTTTCCCGGAAAATCCGGGAGGGTTGGCAAGTATGTTGTAAGGGCTGATCTCCTAAAGCTTTAGTAAAACTTGGCCAAGTACTATTCTGTCTCAGTGGTCCTTCTTACTCAACATATGTCATCCAAAATAATTTGGGATTGACCAGTGTTTTATTCCCTGAGAGGAATGCTACAGATCCACCAGTAGGGTTTTTGTCAGTGCAACAACATATGTTGCTCCAAAGGCTGTATGCACCTTTCAGCATTAATGGTGCCTTCACAGATGTGTAAGTTACCCATGTCTTGGGCACTAATACACCCCCATACCATCACACATGCTGCCTTTTACACTTTGCGCCTATAATGGAAGGTTATTTTCGCCTTTGGTCCGGAGGACACAACGTCCACATTTTCTAAAAACAATTTGAAATGTGGACTCGTCAGACCACAAAAGACTTTTCTACTTTGCATCAGTCCATCTTAGATGAGCTCAGGCCCAGCGACGCCGGCAGCGGTTCTGGGTGTTGTTGATAAATGGCTTAGGCTTTGCATAGTAGAGTTTTTTTTTCTTTTTTTTTTCCCCCAACTTTTTTTATTGGCATTTTCAAATAGACAGAAAAAAGTGCAAGTCGAAACAGTACAATTTTAAAGTAAGTAAATGATTCACACCCTTTCCCTTAAAACCCACTCAAGTCCCACTAACGAGGGACAAATGGCACAATTATATAACAAGTAAGACGACAAAGACAGACACATTCTCACACACACACACACATACGAGGCCAGAGACAGACAGATATACAGGTAAAAGCCAGTAAATTAGAATATTTTGAAAAACTTGATTTATTTCAGTAATTGCATTCAAAAGGTGTAACTTGTACATTATATTTATTCATTGCACACAGACTGATGCATTCAAATGTTTATTTCATTTAATTTTGATGATTTGAAGTGGCAACAAATGAAAATCCAAAATTCCGTGTGTCACAAAATTAGAATATTACTTAAGGCTAATACAAAAAAGGGATTTTTAGAAATGTTGGCCAACTGAAAAGTATGAAAATGAAAAATATGAGCATGTACAATACTCAATACTTGGTTGGAGCTCCTTTTGCCTCAATTACTGCGTTAATGCGGCGTGGCATGGAGTCGATGAGTTTCTGGCACTGCTCAGGTGTTATGAGAGCCCAGGTTGCTCTGATAGTGGCCTTCAACTCTTCTGCGTTTTTGGGTCTGGCATTCTGCATCTTCCTTTTCACAATACCCCACAGATTTTCTATGGGGCTAAGGTCAGGGGAGTTGGCGGGCCAATTTAGAACAGATATACCATGGTCCGTAAACCAGGCACGGGTAGATTTTGCGCTGTGTGCAGGCGCCAAGTCCTGTTGGAACTTGAAATCTCCATCTTCATAGAGCAGGTCAGCAGCAGGAAGCATGAAGTGCTCTAAAACTTGCTGGTAGACGGCTGCGTTGACCCTGGATCTCAGGAAACAGAGTGGACCGACACCAGCAGATGACATGGCACCCCAAACCATCACTGATGGTGGAAACTTTACACTAGACTTCAGGCAACGTGGATCCTGTGCCTCTCCTGTCTTCCTCCAGACTCTGGGACCTCGATTTCCAAAGGAAATGCAAACCAAACCATCAGTGATGGTTTGGGGTGCCATGCCATCTGCTGGTGTCGGTCCACTCTGTCTACCAGCAAGTTTTAGAGCACTTCATGCTTCCTGCTGCTGACCTGCTCTATGGAGATGGAGATTTCAAGTTCCAACAGGACTTGGCGCCTGCACACAGCGCAAAATCTACCCGTGCCTGGTTTAGGGACCATGGTATTTCTGTTCTAAATTGGCCCGCCAACTCCCCTGACCTTAGCCCCATAGAAAATCTGTGGGGTATTGTGAAAAGGAAGATGCAGAATGCCAGACCCAAAAACGCAGAAGAGTTGAAGGCCACTATCAGAGCAACCTGGGCTCTCATAACACCTGAGCAGTGCCAGAAACTCATCGACTCCATGCCACGCCGCATTAACGCAGTAATTGAGGCAAAAGGAGCTCCAACCAAGTATTGAGTATTGTACATGCTCATATTTTTCATTTTCATACTTTTCAGTTGGCCAACATTTCTAAAAATCCCTTTTTTGTATTAGCCTTAAGTAATATTCTAATTTTGTGACACACGGAATTTTGGATTTTCATTTGTTGCCACTTCAAATCATCAAAATTAAATGAAATAAACATTTGAATGCATCAGTCTGTGTGCAATGAATAAATATAATGTACAAGTTACACCTTTTGAATGCAATTACTGAAATAAATCAAGTTTTTCAAAATATTCTAATTTACTGGCTTTTACCTGTATATAAAAAAAATAAATAATAATAATAATAAAATAAAAATTAAATAATAATAATAATAATATATAATAAAATAAAAATAGAATAAAATAATACTAATAAATAAAAGGGAGATTATTCCTCATCTGCGTCTGGGCATAGGTCAAGAGAGAAGACATACAGCAAAAAAGGACTCCATGAGCTTTCAAATGCTTGAGCCGAGCCTTTTAGCGAAAACCTAAGTTTTTCCAGTTTTAGATTGTAGAGAACCTCTCTAATCCAATGGCCGTGTGATGGGGGGCGAGCCAGCTTTTGCATAGTAGAGTTTTAACTTGCACTTACAGATATTACTCACAGTGGTTTTCTGAAGTGTTCCTGAGCCCATGTGGTGACGTCCTTTTAGGGCTGAAACGACGCGTCGACGTAGTCGACGTCATCGGTTACGTAAATACGTCGAGGACGTTTTTGTTCGTCGACGCGTCGCATATTTACGTCACACTACCGTCATGGCGGAGCGCAAAGCAGACGATGCGAGCGGTGCGAGCGAGGGGAAAAAAGCACGCCAAAAGTCGTCAAAAGTGTGGGAGTATTTCAATAAACGGCCTAAGAAGAAACGCTACTTCTACTCCGCTACTTTTATCTACATTCAGCTCGCTACTCGCTACTAATTTTTATCGATCTGTTAATGCACGCTTTGTTTGTTTTGGTCTGTCAGACAGACCTTCATAGTGCCTGCCTTACTGGTGACGTTTCACTTCGTTCCACCAATCAGATGCAGTCACTGGTGACGTTGGACCAATCAAACAGAGCCAGCTGGTCACATGACCTGACTGGCTCCGAGCTAACTTCGGGTGTTACCATTTAGTGGTCAATTGTAGGGAATATGTACTGTACTGTGCAATCTACTAATAAAAGTTCCAATCAATCAATCAAAAGTGTGAAGGAAAAAAGACCCTTTTTTTATTTCAACCGTAAAGACTGACTGCACAGTTCCTGTCTTCACAATAAAAGTCCCGTTCCATCGCGCCTGCGCTTTCAAAATAAGAGTCTCCGAAAGCCAGCGCAAACAAGCTAGCAAGCTACGGAGTTTGCCGCCAATGTATTTCTTGTAAAGGGTATAAAAACGAATATGGAAGGTGGACAAATAAGATGCCAAATAACAACCACTTTCATGTGGTATTAGACAGAAAGGAGGAACTTTTTTTCTCCTCCATTTGAAAACGTGGACGTTATCAGCACTACTTCCTGATTACAATCAATGCAAGTCATCAGAATCAGGTAATACACCAACTTATATTCTTGTCTTCATGAAAGAAAGGAATCTATATGTTAAACATGCATGTATATTCATTAAAACACCTTTAACATGTAAACAAAAACGGCAAAATAAATAAATATAAATTATATACTGTATATATCAATGTATATATATATATATATATATATATATATATATATGTGTGTGTGTGTGTGTGTGTGTGTGTGTGTGTGTGTGTGTGTGTGTGTGTGTGTGTGTGTATATATATATATATATATATATATATATATATATATATATATATATATATATATATATATATATATATATATATATGATATGTGTGTGTATGTTACTCAGTACTTGAGTAGTTTTTTCACAACATACTTTTTACTTTTACTCAAGTAAATATTTGGGTGACTACTCCTTACTTTTACTTGAGTAATAAATCTCTAAAGTAACAGTACTCTTACTTGAGTACAATTTCTGGCTACTCTACCCACCTCTGCTAATAATGTTGTTGTATGCACACTGTGTCGAGCGGAAATGGCCTATCATAGCAGCACAACGGCAGCGTTCTTGCCATCACCATCAACTAGTCAATCGTCCGCGTGAGTATACGTTGTCATCATTACACAAAATCATGAATGTGTCATTTGTATCTGCGTTGTAAATTCATAAACTAAAACACTGTTTCGCTCTGAGAGGCGCGTTTGGCGTGCCTGTTCAGTGTTTACAAAGACGCGCTCCTCTTTAACGCTAACGTTAATTAGTTGTGCAAATACCTTTTACAACATTAACAGTTACATATACTATGTACAAACCAACAATTAACTTTCACTTTAATCATACTATCATTGTTGTGTTATTAAGCAAAATAAGCAAAAGTTTTACTTTTGTTGAAATGTTTACACTGTTGTTACAGAATATTTCGTTTTGCACTTTTTTGTATTGGATGTTTATCTTTATTTTTGCACATTTTAGCAAATAAGCAATACTTTTACTTTTGTTGAAATGTTTACACTGTTGTTACAGAATATTTCCGTTTTGCACTTTTTTGAATTGGATGTTTATCTTTATTTTTGCACATTTTAAAGCAAAATAAGCAATAAATGCTTATACTATTGCAGAATATTAAGATTTGCACTGGATGTTTACTTTTATATTTGCACATTAAAAGCAAATAAGCTACTTTTAATTTTGTTAAATGTTTACATTGTTACAGAATATTTTGTCATGTTGTTGTCAATGTTGACTGAGTGGCCATACTTTTTTTTTTGTAAATAAAAGCCATGCCTTTTGAAAAAACTGGCCTACATTTATTTTTTCATCTTCATTTAAAAAAAAAAAAAAAATCGGTAAAAGGAAAAATAATCTATAGATTAATCGAAAAAAATAATCTATAGATTAACCGATTAATCGAAAAAATAATCTATAGATTAATCGATAGAAAAATAATCGTTAGCTGCAGCCTTACATCCTTTACACACTGATGTCGCTTTTTGATGCAGTACCGCCTTAGGGATCGAAGGTGCGTAAAATCATGGCTTACGTGCAGTGATTTCTCCAGATTCTCTGAACCTTTTGATGATATCACGGAGCGTAGATGGTGAAATCCCTAAATTCCTTGCAATAGCTGCTTGAGAAATGTTCTTAAACAATTTGCTCAGGCATTTGTTGACAAAGTGGTGCCCCCCGCCCCGTCCTTGTTTGTGAATGACTGAGCATTTCATGGAAGCTGCTTTTATACCCAATCATGGCACCCACCTGTTCCCAATTAGCCTGTGGGATGTTCCAAATAAGTCTTTGACGAGCACTCCTCAACTTTCTTCTTTGCCACTTGTGCAAGCTTTTTTGAAACATGTTGAATGCATCACATTTCAAATGAGCTAATATTTGCAAAAAGTTTTCCAGTGTGAACATGAAATATCTTGTCTTTGCAGTCTATTCAATTGAATATAAGTTGAAAAGGATTTGTTGTGTTCTCTTTTTATTTACCATTTACACAACGTGACAACTTCACTGCTTTTAGGGTTTTTACTGTATTGTTTTAAAGACAATGGTTAATAAATCCTGGAAATATACAAAGTGTCTCAGTAAAACAGGCCAACATTTTTTGGGTTGGTTTTCAGGTAAAAGCACATGCAGCTCTCCTCTCCTTGTTTATAATCCACCTTCTCTATTGCTGCTGCCTCCAACGCCCTCAGTCCTCCGAGGGAAAGCCCTCTCCCTGGCTGACTCCTAAAATATCCCCTCAGCTGTGGCGTTTCCATGACCGCGTCACAGCGTAGATGATATGTCTCCCCACACAATCAGTGATGCTCCTGTGTGTGGCGGTGTCTCCTGGCTGACTCTGTGTCAGACAGTCCCAGTGCTCAAATACCTCATAGAGGACACTTTTCCACAACAGTAATCCCTCGCCACCCCACGGTTCAAATTGGCACTCTACCACTTTCTTGATATATTTTTAAAGTTTTAAATCCATCCATCCATCCATTTTCTACGCTTGTCTCTTTCGGTGTGGCGGGGGCGGGGGGGCTTGCTGGAGCCTATCCCAGCTGCACTCTGGCGGTAGGCAGGGGACACCCTGGACAAGTCACCACCTCATCATGGATTTTCTTGTACGTAAACCAACCAATAGGGCATACTTGCCAACCCTCCCGGATTTTCCGGGAGACTCCCGAAATTCAGCGCCTCTCCCGAGAACCTCCCGGAACAAATTATCTCCCGAAATTCAGGCGGACTCAGGTCCATGCGGACCTGAGTCCGCTTTCCCACAATATAAACGGTGTGCCTGCCCAATGACGTTATAACTGTAGAATGATCGAGGGCGAGTTCTTGGTTCCTTATGTGGGTTTATTGTTAGGCAGTTTCATTAACGTCCTCCCAGCGCGGTAACAACACACAACAACAGCAGTTACGTTTTGGTTTACCGTAAAGCAGTTCGTCTGCCGTAAACAGCAATGTTGTGACACTCTTAAACAGGACAATACTGCCATCTAGTGCATTTGATGAAAGCACTTTTGTGCGTGCCACACAGCAATGCATCATCAGAGAGGGTGTTCAGCATGGGTAGACAAATAGTGACACAGAATAGAACAAGGATGGACAATTCAACCCTTAACTCAACAAGTATATGTGTAAATAAATGAACACTGAAATTCAAGTATTTCTTTTATATATATATATATATATATATATATATATATATATATATATATATATATATATATATATATATATATATATATATATATAAATATATATATATATATATATATATATATATATATATATATATATATATATATATATATATATATATATATATATATATATATATATATATACAATAAAAGAAATATATATTTATAGCTAGAATTCACTGAAAGTCAAGTATTTCTTATATATATATATATATATATATATATATATATATATATATATATATATATATATATATATATATATATATATATATATATATATGAAATACTTCACTTGGTGAATTATATATATATATATGAAATACTTCACTTGGTGAATTCTATACATACATATATATATATATATATATATATATATATATATATATATATACATATATATATATGTATATATAGAATTCACCAAGTGAAGTATTTCATATACATATATATATATATATATTTATATATATATATATATATATATATATATATATATATATATATGTATATGAAATACTTCACTTGGTGAATTCTATATATATATATATATATATATATATATGTATATATATGTATATGAAATACTTCACTTGGTGAATTCTATATATACATATATATATATATATATATGTATATATATGTATATGAAATACTTCACTTGGTGAATTCTATATATACATATATATATATATATATATATATATATATATATTATATATATATATATATATATATATGTATATATATATATATGTATGTATATATATATATATATATATATATATATATATATATATATATATATATATATATATATATATATATATATGAGAGAGAGAGAGAGCTAACCTACCAATATATATATTGGTAGGTTAGCTAATTTTACTTGTTTTGGAAAGTCTTGACAAGCCAAATTTTCTTGTTCTATTGGCAGATAATTTTCCTTAGTTCAAGTAAAATACCCCTCATTTTTTTTCTTTTTTTTTTTCTTCTTGTTTTTGAACACTGGCTTTTTGCAGTGCCCGTAGCTTGGCTACATGTAACGAGCTACTGCCCAACACTGTAGACAACATCCTGCGACTTGCGCGTTGTGCTGTGGTGTCCATTGTGTTGTAAAACAACGGAGTAGCTATGTTTGTTTGTTCCTGTTCAAACCTCTGTGGGGAAATGCTTCCGCTAATTAGTCAGACGGTTTTTAGTGTCGGCCAAACGTGATCAGCTCCAGTCAGCTGAGAGGGGGAAAAAATATGTTAGGCTTTAAATCACAACGTTGACCCCAAACTCTCCCCGACTGTTTCCTTTTCTTCTTTAAACCGCGACCATAAGGGCACACAAAAAGTCATTAGCCAGTTGTTTGGCCACGTTTCCTTCAGGACCGTGTTGCCGCTGCTCTGATACGGGCTACCGGCAGTTGTATTAATATGTTCCATTTTTTTTCTTCTCCTCTCTGATTGTTCCCTCGGGTCCAACATTACCTTTTTAAAAGGTGCCTGTAATGAGCATTTAGCAGGGGAAAAGGAAAGCACCCCGTCTTAATGACTCTGGTGTGTCACTGTGGTGACAGTGGTAGTCTTTCCACAGACCTGGAGAAACCTCTAATGAGCTTGTTTTGCTGTCTGATTGTTATTGTGGCGATGCCTTTGGGAGACTACATGTATCCTCAAAAAGCGGTCAAACTGACTCCGCAGCAGGTTTTAGTAATTGTGATTAGCCGTGTCCCGATTCGACTTATTCACTTACGATACCAATATTGGAGCCTTGAGTGTTGGCTGATCTGATGAGATATCTGCAGGATTCCTACTACATACTTTTATTACTTTGCAGTGTGGAAAGTTAGAAAATGTTTGATTAAGTGAAATTAGTTAACAGCACTAACACTCACCTTACAAAGGGCTCATATTTACCTTTATTTTCTATTTTCAAACCACCTCCTTGTCAATCAATGTTTATTTATATAGCCCTAATCACAAGTGTCTCAAAGGGCTGCACAAGCCACAACGACATCCTTGGTGCAGAGTCCACATAAGGGCAAGGAAAAACTCACAATCCAGTGGGACGTCGATGAGAATGACTATGAGAAACCTTGGAGAGGACCGCAGATGTGGGTGACCCCCCCCCCCCCCCCCCCCTCTAGGGGAGACCGGATGCAATGGACGTCGAGTGGGTCTAGTATAATATTGTGAAAGTCCAGTCCATAGTGGATCTAACATAATAGTGTGAGAGTCCAGTCCATAGTGGATCTAACTTAGTAGTGTGAGAGTCCAGTCCATAGTGGATCTAACATAATAGTGTTAGAGTCCAGTCCATAGTGGATCTAACATAATAGTGAGAGTCCAGTCCATAGTGGATCTAACATAATAATGAGAGTCCAGTCCATAGTGGATCTAACATAATAGTGTGAGAGTCCAGTCCATAGTGGATCTAACATAATAGTGAGAGTCCAGTCCATAGTGGATCTAACATAATAGTGTGAGAGTCCAGTCCATAGTGGATCTAACATAATAGTGTGAGAGTCCAGTCCATAGTGGATCTAACATAATAGTGTGAGAGTCCAGTCCATAGTGGATCTAACATAATAGTGTGAGAGTACAGTCCATAGTGGATCTAACCTAATAGTGAGAGTCCAGTCCATAGTGGCTCTAACATAATAGTGTGAAAGTCCAGTCCATAGTGGATCTAACATAATAGTGTGAGAGTCCAGTCCATAGTGGATCTAACAATAGTGAGAGTCCAGTCCATAGTGGATCTAACATAATAGTGAGAGTCCAGTCCATAGTGGATCCAACATACTGTAATATTGTGAGAGTGCAGTCCATAGTGGATCTAACATAATAGTGTGAGAGTCCAGTCCATAGTGGAACTAACATAATAGTGTGAGAGTCCAGTCCATAGTGGATCCAACATACTGTAATATTGTGAGAGTGCGTCCATAGTGGATCTAACATAATAGTGTGAGAGTCCAGTCCATAGTGGATCTAACATAATAGTGTGAGAGTCCAGTCCATAGTGGATCTAACATAATAGTGTGAGAGTCCAGTCCATAGTGGATCTAACATAATAGTGTGAGAGTCCAGTCCATAGTGGATCTAACATAATAGTGTGAGAGTCCAGTCCATAGTGGAACTAACATAATAGTGTGAGAGTCCAGTCCATAGTGGATCCAACATACTGTAATATTGTGAGAGTGCGTCCATAGTGGATCTAACATAATAGTGTGAGAGTCCAGTCCATAGTGGATCTAACATAATAGTGTGAGAGTCCAGTCCATAGTGGATCTAACATAATAGTGTGAGAGTCCAGTCCATAGTGGATCTAACATAATAGTGTGAGAGTCCAGTCCATAGTGGATCTAACCTAATAGTGAGAGTCCAGTCCATAGTGGCTCTAACATAATAGTGTGAAAGTCCAGTCCATAGTGGATCTAACATAATAGTGAGAGTCCAGTCCATAGTGGATCTAACAATAGTGAGAGTCCAGTCCATAGTGGATCTAACATAATAGTGAGAGTCCAGTCCATAGTGGATCCAACATACTGTAATATTGTGAGAGTGCAGTCCATAGTGGATCTAACATAATAGTGAGAGTCCAGTCCATAGTGGATCTAACATAATAGTGTGAGAGTCCAGTCCATTGTGGATCTAACATAATAGTGTGAGAGTCCAGTCCATAGTGGATCTAACATAATAGTGTGAGACTCCAGTCCATAGTGGATCTAACATAATAGTGTGAGAGTCCAGTCCACAGTGGATCTAACATAATAGTGTGAGAGTCCAGTCCATAGTGGATCTAACATAATAGTGAGAGAGTCCAGTCCATAGTGGATCTAACATAATAGTGTGAGAGTCCAGTCCATAGTGGACCTAACATAATAGTGTGAGAGTCCAGTCCATAGTGGATCTAACATAATAGTGAGAGTCCAGTCTATAGTGGATCTAACATAATAGTGTGAGAGTCTAGTCCATAGTGGATCTAACATAATAGTGAGAGTCCAGTCCATAGTGGATCTAACATAATAGTGTGAGAGTCCAGTCCATAGTGAATCTAACATAATAGCGTGAGAGTCCGGTCCATAGTGGATCTAACATAATAGTGAGAGTCCAGTCCATAGTGGATCTAACATAATAGTGTGAGAGTCTAGTCCATAGTGGATCTAACATAATAGTGAGAGTCCAGTACATAGTGGATCTAACATAATAGTGAGAGTCCAGTCCATAGTGGATCTAACATAATAGTGTGAGAGTCCAGTCCATAGTGGATCCAACAGAATAGTGTGAGAGTCCAGTCCATAGTGGATCTAATATAATAGTGTGAGAGTCCAGTCCATAGTGGATCTAACATAATAGTGAGAGTCCAGTCCATAGTGGATCTAACATAATAGTGTGAGAGTCCAGTCCATAGTGGATCTAACATAATAGTGAGAGTCCAGTCCATAGTGGATCTAACATAATAGTTTGAGAGTCCAGTCCATAGTAGATCTAACATAATAGTGAGAGTCCAGTCCATAGTGGATCTAACATAATAGTGAGAGTCCAGTCCATAGTGGATCTAACATAATAGTGAGAGTCCAGTCCATAGTGGATCTAACATAATAGTGTGAGAGTCCAGTCCATAGTAGATCTAACATAATAGTGAGAGTCCAGTCCATAGTGGATCTAACATAATAGTGAGAGTCCAGTCCATAGTGGATCTAACATAATAGTGTGAGAGTCCAGTCCATAGTGAATCTAACATAATAGTGTGAGAGTCCAGTCCATAGTGGATCTAACATAATAGTGTGAGAGTACAGTCCATAGTGGATCTAACCTAATAGTGAGAGTCCAGTCCATAGTGGATCTAACATAATAGTGAGAGTCCAGTCCATAGTGGATCTAACATAATAGTGTGAGAGTCCAGTCCATAGTGGATCTAACATAATAGTGTGAGAGTACAGTCCATAGTGGATCTAACCTAATAGTGAGAGTCCAGTCCATAGTGGCTCTAACATAATAGTGTGAAAGTCCAGTCCATAGTGGATCTAACATAATAGTGTGAGAGTCCAGTCCATAGTGGATCTAACAATAGTGAGAGTCCAGTCCATAGTGGATCTAACATAATAGTGAGAGTCCAGTCCATAGTGGATCCAACATACTGTAATATTGTGAGAGTGCAGTCCATAGTGGATCTAACATAATAGTGTGAGAGTCCAGTCCATAGTGGATCTAACATAATAGTGTGAGAGTCCAGTCCATAGTGGATCTAACATAATAGTGTGAGAGTCCAGTCCATAGTGGATCTAACATAATAGTGTGAGAGTACAGTCCATAGTGGATCTAACCTAATAGTGAGAGTCCAGTCCATAGTGGCTCTAACATAATAGTGTGAAAGTCCAGTCCATAGTGGATCTAACATAATAGTGAGAGTCCAGTCCATAGTGGATCTAACAATAGTGAGAGTCCAGTCCATAGTGGATCTAACATAATAGTGAGAGTCCAGTCCATAGTGGATCCAACATACTGTAATATTGTGAGAGTGCAGTCCATAGTGGATCTAACATAATAGTGAGAGTCCAGTCCATAGTGGATCTAACATAATAGTGTGAGAGTCCAGTCCATTGTGGATCTAACATAATAGTGTGAGAGTCCAGTCCATAGTGGATCTAACATAATAGTGTGAGACTCCAGTCCATAGTGGATCTAACATAATAGTGTGAGAGTCCAGTCCACAGTGGATCTAACATAATAGTGTGAGAGTCCAGTCCATAGTGGATCTAACATAATAGTGAGAGAGTCCAGTCCATAGTGGATCTAACATAATAGTGTGAGAGTCCAGTCCATAGTGGACCTAACATAATAGTGTGAGAGTCCAGTCCATAGTGGATCTAACATAATAGTGAGAGTCCAGTCTATAGTGGATCTAACATAATAGTGTGAGAGTCTAGTCCATAGTGGATCTAACATAATAGTGAGAGTCCAGTCCATAGTGGATCTAACATAATAGTGTGAGAGTCCAGTCCATAGTGAATCTAACATAATAGCGTGAGAGTCCGGTCCATAGTGGATCTAACATAATAGTGAGAGTCCAGTCCATAGTGGATCTAACATAATAGTGTGAGAGTCTAGTCCATAGTGGATCTAACATAATAGTGAGAGTCCAGTACATAGTGGATCTAACATAATAGTGAGAGTCCAGTCCATAGTGGATCTAACATAATAGTGTGAGAGTCCAGTCCATAGTGGATCCAACAGAATAGTGTGAGAGTCCAGTCCATAGTGGATCTAATATAATAGTGTGAGAGTCCAGTCCATAGTGGATCTAACATAATAGTGAGAGTCCAGTCCATAGTGGATCTAACATAATAGTGTGAGAGTCCAGTCCATAGTGGATCTAACATAATAGTGAGAGTCCAGTCCATAGTGGATCTAACATAATAGTGTGAGAGTCCAGTCCATAGTAGATCTAACATAATAGTGAGAGTCCAGTCCATAGTGGATCTAACATAATAGTGAGAGTCCAGTCCATAGTGGATCTAACATAATAGTGAGAGTCCAGTCCATAGTGGATCTAACATAATAGTGTGAGAGTCCAGTCCATAGTAGATCTAACATAATAGTGAGAGTCCAGTCCATAGTGGATCTAACATAATAGTGAGAGTCCAGTCCATAGTGGATCTAACATAATAGTGTGAGAGTCCAGTCCATAGTGAATCTAACATAATAGTGTGAGAGTCCAGTCCATAGTGGATCTAACATAATAGTGAGAGTCCAGTCCATAGTGGATCTAACATAATAGTGTGAGAGTCCAGTCCATAGTAGATCTAACATAATAGTGAGAGTCCAGTCCATAGTGGATCTAACATAATAGTGAGAGTCCAGTCCATAGTGGATCTAACATAATAGTGTGAGAGTCCAGTCCATAGTGAATCTAACATAATAGTGTGAGAGTCCAGTCCATAGTGGATCTAACATAATAGTGTGAGAGTACAGTCCATAGTGGATCTAACCTAATAGTGAGAGTCCAGTCCATAGTGGCTCTAACATAATAGTGTGAAAGTCCAGTCCATAGTGGATCTAACATAATAGTGAGAGTCCAGTCCATAGTGGATCTAACAATAGTGAGAGTCCAGTCCATAGTGGATCTAACATAATAGTGAGAGTCCAGTCCATAGTGGATCCAACATACTGTAATATTGTGAGAGTGCAGTCCATAGTGGATCTAACATAATAGTGAGAGTCCAGTCCATAGTGGATCTAACATAATAGTGTGAGAGTCCAGTCCATTGTGGATCTAACATAATAGTGTGAGAGTCCAGTCCATAGTGGATCTAACATAATAGTGTGAGACTCCAGTCCATAGTGGATCTAACATAATAGTGTGAGAGTCCAGTCCACAGTGGATCTAACATAATAGTGTGAGAGTCCAGTCCATAGTGGATCTAACATAATAGTGAGAGAGTCCAGTCCATAGTGGATCTAACATAATAGTGTGAGAGTCCAGTCCATAGTGGACCTAACATAATAGTGTGAGAGTCCAGTCCATAGTGGATCTAACATAATAGTGAGAGTCCAGTCTATAGTGGATCTAACATAATAGTGTGAGAGTCTAGTCCATAGTGGATCTAACATAATAGTGAGAGTCCAGTCCATAGTGGATCTAACATAATAGTGTGAGAGTCCAGTCCATAGTGAATCTAACATAATAGCGTGAGAGTCCGGTCCATAGTGGATCTAACATAATAGTGAGAGTCCAGTCCATAGTGGATCTAACATAATAGTGTGAGAGTCTAGTCCATAGTGGATCTAACATAATAGTGAGAGTCCAGTACATAGTGGATCTAACATAATAGTGAGAGTCCAGTCCATAGTGGATCTAACATAATAGTGTGAGAGTCCAGTCCATAGTGGATCCAACAGAATAGTGTGAGAGTCCAGTCCATAGTGGATCTAATATAATAGTGTGAGAGTCCAGTCCATAGTGGATCTAACATAATAGTGAGAGTCCAGTCCATAGTGGATCTAACATAATAGTGTGAGAGTCCAGTCCATAGTGGATCTAACATAATAGTGAGAGTCCAGTCCATAGTGGATCTAACATAATAGTGTGAGAGTCCAGTCCATAGTAGATCTAACATAATAGTGAGAGTCCAGTCCATAGTGGATCTAACATAATAGTGAGAGTCCAGTCCATAGTGGATCTAACATAATAGTGAGAGTCCAGTCCATAGTGGATCTAACATAATAGTGTGAGAGTCCAGTCCATAGTAGATCTAACATAATAGTGAGAGTCCAGTCCATAGTGGATCTAACATAATAGTGAGAGTCCAGTCCATAGTGGATCTAACATAATAGTGTGAGAGTCCAGTCCATAGTGAATCTAACATAATAGTGTGAGAGTCCAGTCCATAGTGGATCTAACATAATAGTGAGAGTCCAGTCCATAGTGGATCTAACATAATAGTGTGAGAGTCCAGTCCATAGTAGATCTAACATAATAGTGAGAGTCCAGTCCATAGTGGATCTAACATAATAGTGAGAGTCCAGTCCATAGTGGATCTAACATAATAGTGTGAGAGTCCAGTCCATAGTGAATCTAACATAATAGTGTGAGAGTCCAGTCCATAGTGGATCTAACATAATAGTGAGAGTCCAGTCCATAGTGGATCTAACATAATAGTGTGAGAGTCCAGTCCATTGTGGATCTAACATAATAGTGTGAGAGTCCAGTCCATAGTGGATCTAACATAATAGTGAGAGTCCAGTCCATAGTGGATCTAACATAATAGTGTGAGAGTCCAGTCCATAGTAGATCTAACATAATAGTGAGAGTCCAGTCCATAGTGGATCTAACATAATAGTGAGAGTCCAGTCCATAGTGGATCTAACATAATAGTGAGAGTCCAGTCCATAGTGGATCTAACATAATAGTGTGAGAGTCCAGTCCATAGTAGATCTAACATAATAGTGAGAGTCCAGTCCATAGTGGATCTAACATAATAGTGAGAGTCCAGTCCATAGTGGATCTAACATAATAGTGTGAGAGTCCAGTCCATAGTGAATCTAACATAATAGTGTGAGAGTCCAGTCCATAGTGGATCTAACATAATAGTGAGAGTCCAGTCCATAGTGGATCTAACATAATAGTGTGAGAGTCCAGTCCATAGTAGATCTAACATAATAGTGAGAGTCCAGTCCATAGTGGATCTAACATAATAGTGAGAGTCCAGTCCATAGTGGATCTAACATAATAGTGTGAGAGTCCAGTCCATAGTGAATCTAACATAATAGTGTGAGAGTCCAGTCCATAGTGGATCTAACATAATAGTGAGAGTCCAGTCCATAGTGGATCTAACATAATAGTGTGAGAGTCTAGTCCATAGTGGATCTAACATAATAGTGAGAGTCCAGTACATAGTGGATCTAACATAATAGTGAGAGTCCAGTCCATAGTGGATCTAACATAATAGTGAGAGAGTCCAGTCCATAGTGAATCTAACATAATAGTGTGAGAGTCCAAGTCATAGTGGATCTAACATAATAGTGAGAGTCCAGTCCATAGTGGATCTAACATAATAGTTTGAGAGTCTAGTCCATAGTGGATCTAACATAATAGTGAGAGTCCAGTCCATAGTGGATCTAACATAATAGTGTGAGAGTCCAGTCCATAGTAGATCTAACATAATAGTGAGAGTCTAGTCCATAGTGGATCTAACATAATAGTGAGAGTCCAGTCCATAGTGGATCTAACATAATAGTGTGAGAGTCCAGTCCATAGTGAATCTAACATAATAGTGTGAGAGTCCAGTCCATAGTGGATCTAACATAATAGTGAGAGTCCAGTCCATAGTGGATCTAACATAATAGTGTGAGAGTCTAGTCCATAGTGGATCTAACATAATAGTGAGAGTCCAGTACATAGTGGATCTAACATAATAGTGAGAGTCCAGTCCATAGTGGATCTAACATAATAGTGAGAGAGTCCAGTCCATAGTGAATCTAACATAATAGTGAGAGTCCAGTCTATAGTGGATCTAACATAATAGTGTGAGAGTCCAGTCCATAGTGGATCTAACATAATAGTGTGAGAGTCCGGTCCATAGTGGATCTAACATAATAGTGGGAGTCCGGTCCATAGTGGATCTAACATAATAGTGAGAGTCCAGTCCATAGTGGATCTAACATAATAATGTGAGAGTCCAGTCCATAGTGGATCCAACATAATAGTGAGAGTCCAGTCCATAGTGGATCTAACATAATAGTGAGAGTCCAGTCCATAGTGGATCTAACATAATAGTGTGAGAGTCCAGTCCATAGTGAATCTAACATAGTAGTGTGAGAGTCCAGTCCATAGTGGATCTAACATAATAGTGTGAGAGTCCAGTCCATAGTAGATCTAACATAATAGTGAGAGTCCAGTCCATAGTGGATCTAACATAATAGTGAGAGTCCAGTCCATAGTGGATCTAACATAATAGTAAGAGTCCAGTCCATAGTGGGGCCAGCAGGAGACCATCTCAAGCGGAGACGGGTCAGCAGCGCAGAGATGTCCCCAACCGATGCACAGGCGAGCGGTCCATCCCCGGTCCCGACTCTGGACAGCCAGCACTTCATCCATGGCCACCGGACCTGTGCCCCCCACCCACCCTCCACAAGGGAGAGGGCGGGGGAAGAAGAAAAGAAAAGAAACGGCAGATCAACTGGTCTAAAAAGGAGGTCTATTTAAAGGCTAGAGTATACAAATGATCGATGATAAGATGGAGCTAGACCGTGTAGTATTTTATACGTACCGGTAATTAGTAAAACCTTAAAGTCACATTTTAAGTGCACAGGAAGCCTGTGCAGGTGAGTCAGTATAGGTGTAATATGATCAAACTTTGTAGTCTACATAACATGAAATGGTGGTTCTTTGGTCCAAATGTTGCATAGATTCATCTTCAAACAACTTTTTGTCTTCCTCTGAAAACAAGTTAGGTAGAGTTGTTAGATGCAAATGGACTCCGTGGTCGGAAAAGTATATCTCGATATATTTTTACTTAAACACGATATTGGATATATCTCTATATATTTTCCGGTGAAAGTAAACATATAAAGATATTCATTTTTGAGCGAGATTCAGTGAAATTGAAGTGAATGACAAGTGTACTGCAAACACTTTTATTGAGCCAGTTCTTCAAGATGGGTATTAACAGCAGAGAAAATAAACAGTTTAAGTAGCACTAAATGACATAACATAAATACAATATAAAAATATTCTTTCTACGTAAAATAGATAACATAGCTGTGCAAATAATACATTTTTGGCAGCATTTCCCGTGCCAAATATGCTCACAAGCATACACCCTTTATGCTTGTTAGTAGTCGGCAGAGGTGGGACCAAGTCATTGTTTTGCAAGTCACAAGTAAGTCTCAAGTCTTTGCCCTCAAGTCCGAGTCAAGTCCCGAGTCAAGACAGGCAAGCCCCGAGTCAAGTCCAAAGTCAAGACTGGAAAGTCTCAAGTCAAGTCCTAAGTCCTGCATTTTGAGTTTCGAGTCCTTTCAAGTCCTTTTAACCACAGACTAATATATCAACACAGATTGTGTATGCTTTTCAAACGCTGTATTTATTTATTAAAACAAGTGCATTTTAAATTGCAGGAAAGAAAATTGTGCTGACATTGCACTTTATAATAGCACTATTAACCAGTCATTTTAAACATTAACTCATTCCTTTACAGAACAAACACATTGAAAAATAAAGTGCAAATGTACTTATTTGTACAAAAGTGTTAACATTGAAAAAACATGACATATACGTGAACATAACAAAAAAGTTGTACTTTTTATATGTCAGGGCCCTATGCTGCATTGCATTTGCAAAAGACCAAATTAGCCAAGAGTCTGTCAGTCATTTGTGCACGATGGGGGCGTAGTATGATGCCACCATGGCTGAAAACTCGCTCCACTGGAGCACTGGAGGCAGGCACTGCCAAGACTCTCATGGCCACTCGGAACAGTGAAGGAAGAGTCTTGATGTTCAATGCCCAGAACAAAAGGGGGGAGAGAGTTGTTTTGGGTTGGTGCACTACTTGTAAGTGTATCTTGTGTTTTTTATGTTGATTTAATTAAAAAAAAAAAAAAATATATATATATTTCTTGTGCGGCCCGATACCAATCGATCCACGGACCAGTACCGGGCCGCGGCCCGGTGGTTGGGGACCACTGAGGTAAACAACCAACAGTATGTCAGAAAGCTAGCTAAAACGGTACACTTATTCATAATATAGTATACATTTTAACTGACCTTTATTTGACTATTTTTGTCTTTTTTTAGGTGGCTAAAATACGCGGTGCTGCTGACCGCCGTCTAACGTTACGTGTGATATATTGACTAACGTAACCCTGCTTAAAAAAAATCACTGAACAAAAAGTATGAATAAGGTAGTGAACTGCAACAGATTCCCGTGTTTGCAATAACGTTATAACGTTAGCAGTGAGTTTACAGCCTCACTGATTTAACTACACAGCAAATAAAAGTCACGTTACTTAGCCAATAAACGTTATCTTACATTCAAAACTTACCGTTCTTTGTGCAACTTCAAATGCCGGACGAAGTTGGAAGTTGTTTCCTCTCCATCAGTCATTTTCGAACCGCATGTGTTGCATACTGCAAACCGTTTTGTGTTGACCACCTCGTAATTTTTATACCCAAACAAAATTATTTTAGGTATCATTTTTTGTTCACTGGCGTGTGGTTTGGACATGTCTTCTTCGTTGGTTGTCCTGCAATTTGATTGGATGAATGCTGTGTGATGAAAACAAAGTAGATCTAATTTGATTGGCTGTTGTACTGAGAGCACACCAGCTGACACACGCAACGCTGATAGACAAGTACACAATGAAAAATACGGAGCGCTCCCGAATAACTTTTTCATCTTTGGGTTTTGGGGAAAGTAGCAAGTCATGTCAAGTCATGTCAATTCAAAAGGCTCAAGTCCAAGTGAAGTCACAAGTCATTGATGTTAAAGTCTAAGTCGAGTTGCAAGTCTTTTTACATTTTGTCAAGTCGAGTCTAAAGTCATCAAATTCATGACTCGAGTCTGACTCGAGTCCAAGTCATGTGACTCGAGTCCACACCTCTGGTAGTCGGTGATTGTGCGCTGCCGAACATGCTCCTCTGCTCGTAGAACCAGCAATGTCACGACAGTGTGCCGTCATGACCGTAAAAAAAAAAAGTACCGGTATTTATCTAAAGCATTATAGTACCATTTTTGATTAATTAGTACCATGGTATTTTACTAATACCGGCATGCCGTACAGCCCAAGTCTGCAGTGAGCAAAAATCAGTGATTGTCATGACTTGGTCCTGGGTGTTTGCTTTTCCGGGATTCAACGGAAAGTTGGCTCGGGCGAGACGGGAATGTGAGTACATTTTTATTTAAACTACAAAAAAAGGAAGTAAACAAAAGGCGCGCACAATGGCGGAGAACAAACTATGAAACCAAATACTTGCACAAAGGCAAAAACTATGAACAGCAAAAAACACTAACTGTGACAATTATAAACAAAACTTACTTGGCATGGACAAAAACGGCATGAAAAAGCGCAGCAAGGGTCATAAGTGTGTGGAGAGTATAAATGCGGGGATGTCGTCAGAACGACAAACTGAAAACAATGAACTTAAATACTATAGACATGATTAACGAAAACAGGTGCGTGACTCAAAACGTGAAACAGGTGCGTGACGTGACAGGTGAAAACTAATGGTTGCTATGGTGACAGAACAAAAGTGCACAAAAAGTCCAAAAACAAAACCGAACATGACAAAACAAAAACATGATCACACAGACATGACAGTGATGCGTTTTTGAAATGAATGTGCTGTGTATGCTTAAAAGATCAAAATACATAAATATTGAATATTTTTTATAAATGTGCCTGTTACATATATACTTACACCATGAATATAAAACCTTAATGGAGGTGTTTGGATGTTTTTTTAAGGGCTGTATTGACCAAATAGAGCGGCTCCCGTAGGCTTCATTGTAAGCAGACTTTTGACCAAATGTATTTAATATTTACAATGAATACAGTCGTCATGCCTTTCATAATGATTGTGAACAATAGGCAAAATTACAAAAAAAAGTGCAGTTTCCCTTTAAGAGGTTGATGATGAGGTCGATAAAATGCTAAATATATATATATATATATATATATATATATATATATGCTTTTTGTCCTGTCCAGCATCTCAGGCAAATCAAATAGTAGATGTAGATGCCCATATCGGCTGTACAGATTTACTTTACAAAAGAGAAGTGTGGGATACTTCTCTCGTTGCCTTATTTGTACAAACCCCGTTTCCATATGAGTTGGGAAATTGTGTTAGATGTACCGTATTTTCCGCACCATAAGGCGCCCTGGGTTATAAGCCGCGCCTTCAATGAACGCCATATTTCAAAACTTTGTCCACCTATAAGCCGCCCCGTGTTATAAGCCGCATCTAACTGCGCTAAAGGAATGTCAAAAAAACAGTCAAATAGGTCAGTCAAACTTTAATAATATATTAAAAACCAGCGTGATGTGGGCGCGCATGGAGTCGTATATCAACATGGACGGAGCTGCGTGAAAAAAGCCACCCGGCCTCTTCGTGTAAACTTACCTTAACCACTCGCTCATCTTTTCTTCATCCATCCATCCCTTCGAGTTAGCTTTTATGATGACGCCGGCTGGAAAGGTCTCTTTTGGCAAGGTCTTCCTTTTGAATATCACCATGGGTGGAAGTTTCTGGCCATTAGCATGGCAAGCTAGAACCACAGTGAAGGATGACTTCTCATTCCCTGTGGTGCGAATATTCACCGTACGTGCTCCCGTTGTATCCACAGTGCGGTTCACAGGAATATCAAAAGTCAGTGGAACCTCGTCCATGTTGATAATGTTCTCTGGCCGGATCTTTTTTTCAGCTATCTTGTTTTTACAATATGCACGGAAAGTAGCCAGCTTTTCTTGAAAGTCTTTAGGCAGTTGCTGTGAAATAGTAGTCCGTGTGCGGATGGAGAGATTGCGTCTTTTCATGAACCGGATCCCTGTCGCTTAGTAGGAGCCATTTTGTGGTCTTTACAGATGTAAACACACAAAGGAAATGAAACGTAATATCCGCGCACTTCTTCTTCTTCTACGCGGGCGGGTGGTTGCTTACAGTAGAAGAAGAAGCGCTTCCTGTTCTATGGGGGCGGGTGCTTACCTTGGCGGTTGCTTGCGTAGAAGAAGAAGCACTTCCTCTTCTACGGGGAAAAAAGATGGCGGCTGTTTACCGTAGTTGCGAGACCGAAACTTTATGAAAATGAATCTTAATATTAATCCATATATAAAGCGCACCGGGTTATAAGGCGCACTGTCAGCTTTTGAGTAAATTTGTGGTTTTTAGGTGCGCCTTATAGTGCGGAAAATACGGTAAATATAAACGGAATACAATGATTTGCAAATCATTTTCAACCCATATTCAGTTGAATATGCTACAAAGACAACATATTTGATGTTCAAACTGATAAACATTTTTTTTTTTTGCAAATAATCATTAACTTTAGAATTTGATGCCAGCAACACGTGACAAAGAAGTTGGGAAAGGTGGCAATAAATACTGATAAAGTTGAGGAATGCTCATCAAACACTTATTTGGAACATCCCACAGGTGTGCAGGCAAATTGGGAACAGGTGGGTGCCATGATTGGGTATAAAAACAGCTTCCCAAAAAATGCTCAGTCTTTCACAAGAAAGGATGGGGCGAGGTACACCCCTTTGTCCACAACTGCGTGAGCAAATAGTCAAACAGTTTAAGAACAACGTTTCTCAAAGTGCAATTGCAAGAAATGTAGGGATTTCAACATCTACGCTCCATAATATCATCAAAAGGTTCAGAGAATGTGGAGAAATCACTCCACGTAAGCGGCATGGCCGGAAACCAACATTGAATGACCGTGACCTTCGATCCCTCAGACGGCACTGTATCAAAAACTGACATCAATCTCTAAAGGATATCACCACATGGGCTCAGGAACACTTCAGAAAACCACTGTCACTAAATACAGTTGGTCGCTACATCTGTAAGTGCAAGTTAAAGCTCTACTATGCAAAGCGAAAGCCATTTATCAACAACACCCAGAAACGCCGCCGGCTTCTCTGGGCCCGAGATCATCTAAGATGGACTCATGCAAAGTGGAAAAGTGTTCTGTGGTCTGACGAGTCCACATTTCAAATTGTTTTTGGAAATATTCAACATCGTGTCATCCAGACCAAAGGGGAAGCGAACCATCCAGACTGTTATCGACGCAAAGTTGAAAAGCCAGCATCTGTGATGGTATGGGGGTGTATTAGTGGCCAAGGCATGGGTAACTTACACATCTGTGAAGGCACCATTAATGCTGAAAGGTACATACAGGTTTTGGAACAACATATGCTGCCATCTAAGCGCCGTCTTTTTCATGGACGCCCCTGCTTATTTCAGCAAGACAATGCCAAGCCACATTCAGCACGCGTTACAACAGCGTGGCTTTATAAAAAAAAGAGTGCGGGTACTTTCCCGGTCCGCCTGCAGTCCAGACCTGTCTCCCATCGAAAATGTGTGGCGCATTATGAAGCGTAAAATAAAAAAATAAAAATAAAGAAAAATGAAGCGTAAAATATGAAAGCGAAGACCCTGGACTGTAGAACGACTGAAGCTCTACATAAAACAAGAATGGGAAAGAATTCCACTTTCAAAGCTTCAACAATTAGTTTCCTCAGTTCCCAATCGTTTATTGAGTGTTGTTAAAAGAAAAGGTGATGTAACACAGTGGTGAACATGCCCTTTCCCAACTACTTTGGCACGTGTTGCAGCCATGAAACTCTAAGTTAATTGTTATTTGCAAAAAAAAATAAAGTTTATCAGTTTGAACATCAAATATGTTGTCTTTGTAGTGCATTCAACTGAATATGGGTTGAAAAGGATTTGCAAATCATTGTATTCCGTTTATATTTACATCTAACACAATTTTTTTTAACTCATATGGAAACGGGGTTTGTAAATAAAGTTGGTATGGTATGGTATGGTAAGTACAAAGCTGAACATTCCTCTTTTAGTTCTGAGTAAAAGTGACCTGTTTTTGCGACTAGAAGGAAGTGGGCTGTACTGAGTCCTTTTGCACACCTGTTTCTTTTGTACTCTTGCACTTTGCTCCAAAACATTTGGACCTTAAGTTGTTTAGCCAGTGTGAAGTTCATCCTCAATGAATGAAGAGCTAAAGTGTCATAACAAAGCAAAGAAAGGGGTGATAGCGGTGAAACTAAACGGTCTTCTGACAGGGAAGACTGTCTCCACCATGAATCCACACAGCCTAATGAGCGCCAGTGCCTTGTCACCTCCCGTGTAACACATGTGTTACGTCTGAAAGGTCCCTCCGTCGCTTAGCAACAGCATCAGCACCAAACCCCTCCCTCCCCCAGCCCACACTTGTCTAAACAGTAATGACCCTTGAGAAAAAAAAAAGTATGGCTGACAAAGACTCAGCAAATATACGACGCTAGGTGACATTTAGCATTCATCAGCTGGTGTAGAGCATGTCTCTTTAGAAAAGAAGTCAACCATTAATGGATCAGACTTGGAAGTGGGATTTAAGGCTGCAGCTAACGATTATTTTTCTATCGATTAATCTATAGATTGTTTTTTCGATTAATCGGTTAATCTATAGATTATTTTTTTCGATTAATCTATAGATTATTTTTCCTTTTACCGATTATTTTTTTTATTTAAAATGAAGATGAAAAAATAAATGTTGGCCAGTTTTTTCAAAAGGCATGACTTTTATATACAAAAAAAAAAGTATGGCCACTCAGTCAACATTGACAACAACATGACAAAATATTCTGTAACAATGTAAACATTTAAAACTTTTAACATTTAACAAAATTAAAAGTAGCTTATTTGCTTTTTAATGTGCAAATATAAAAGTAAACATCCAGTGCAAATCTTAATATTCTGCAATATTATAAGCGTTTCTAAAGTAAAAGTATTGCTTATTTTGCTTTAAAATGTGCAAAAATAAAGATAAACATCCAATACAAAAAAGTGCAAAACGAAATATTCTGTAACAGTGTAAACATTTCAACAAAAGTAAAAGTATTGCTTATTTTGCTTAATAACACAACAATGATAGTATGATTAAAGTGAAAGTTAATTGTTGGTTTGTACATAGTATATGTAACTGTTAATGTTGTAAAAGGTATTTGCACAACTAATTAACGTTGGCGTTAAAGAGGAGCGCGTCTTTGTAAACACTGAACAGGCACGCCAAACGCGCCTCTCAGAGCGAAACAGTGTTTTAGTTTATGAATTTACAACGCAGATACAAATGACACATTCATGATTTTGTGTAATGATGACAACGTATACTCACGCGGACGATTGACTAGTTGATGGTGATGGCAAGAACGCTGTCGGGTGTTTTCTTTTCAAATGTTCCTTCATAGCCGTTGTGCTGCTATGATAGGCCATTTCCGCTCCACACAGTGTGCATACAACAACTGTCAAGTGTTTTGCTTTTTTCGCTGTGCTTATCCCACACTTGAAGGGATGTACCAATGCTGAATGTGGCTTCTGGATTTCACTCAAAAGACCAGACCGTAGTTACTTTTTCCTTTTATTTTCCTTTAGTTTGCAACAGTTTTTCCAACCAAGAAACAGCTTCTTTTTTCTTCTTTAGTCTTTTTAGCAGTCTTTAGCAGTGTTAATAGACTTTAGTTTCTTTAGCTGTCATTAGCTGTCTTTAGTAGCCTTTAGTAGCCTTTAGTAGCCTTTAGCTTCTTTAGTAGGTGAAAAACCTTTAAGGACAAAACACCACAAGATTAACATGCTGTAAAAAATCAATCAATTATCAATCCCATAATTTACAACTATTAATTAGGCTATCAAACTCTTAACCATTAAACAAGTGCAAGAAAATGGACACATCTTTTCCCTTTAAGTTAAAACAGATTTTAAATAAATTGTCTCAACATAAATGCACCAAGATACATATAAAATACATTTAACACCAGAAACACAATAGATAAATGCAACAGAAAACCCAATATGCAAATACATAAATACCTAACCAATTAACCACCTATTTAGATACATATTTAAAATCCATATTCAATATAAATATATTATTAATTTAGCAGTGAAACACTCAATCTTAAACGCTGTCTACTGGTAGAAAAATGCCCCTTTTTCTACGCCCTCACCAACACAGTTAAATCCAACACTTTAAATTGAGCGACTTCACCCTCCTGATGAAGCAAACTGCTCCAACATTTATCAAACTAAGCAAAGAATATCAACACTAAACAACAGTTACATAACACACTGTGTGTATTTAGCCTCCAGACTAAGCACGCTACATGCACACAACCCCCCCCCATCTCACCAGCGCAACAGGTGCGCCACACCCACGAAGAGAAATATTAAATCTTACATACTTTTGGCACAACTCTGGGTTATCTGTAATGAACTAAACCTTTTTCCACTCTGCGCTGGCGTCTTTTGTACTCCTTGATTTGACACAGCGGTCTAATTACCGGGCTCGCGCACCAGCAGATGAGACAGGAGCGCGCCGCGTTATACCTGCGCGTGAACGTAAACTGATCGGCTCTGATTTTATAAGCCGACTGGCCGAAATAATGCCGAATTATATACATTTCCTGGGGTTGCCTAGGTGAATAGGGATGCGGATGTGCTCGAAGATAAAATATAATTTTATTAAGTGGGGTTTGGCTGGTTGCTAAACAGCCACAGTTGCGAGCTCGCGCTTCAGCTGACGAGACAGCTGTTCGCCGCTACAACATTATTAGGCCGTTTATTGAAATACTCCCACACTTTTGACGACTTTTGGCGTGCTTTTTTTCCCTCGCTCGCACCGCTCGCATCGTCTGCTTTGCGCTCCGCCATGACGGCAGTGTGACGTAAATATGCGACGCGTCGAAGCATAAAAACGACGTCGACGTATTTACGTAACCGATGACGTCGACTACGTCGACGCGTCGTTTCAGCCTTAGTGGGATTCGATTCCGATTCCGGGGCTACATTTCAATTATAAATCGATTATTTATACATCTTTAATTATTATATTGTATCTTATTGGATGGATAGTTTTAATGTATTGTATATTATTAGTGAATATTCAACATGTATGACATGTAATTATTAATAATGTGTGTACAAGGCTCCTCCTTTGGCTACTAAAGTATGCAGTATTGCGTCATTTCCAGTTTTTGTACATGAGTCTTGCACACAATATGTATATTCATATTAAAAAAGACTAGATACGTAAGAAATGTAGTAGCCTGCTAAGTGAAAAAATAAATAAACGTCCCTACTAGGGTTGTACGGTATACCGGTACTAGTATAGTATCGCGGTTCTGATGAATCAAAAACGGTACTATACTCTGTTTGAAAAGTACCGCTTCCCACCGGGCATGACGGCCCGCCATCACATCATGACATTGCTGGTTTACGAGCAGACGAGCATGTTCGGCAGCGCGCACACACAGAGTACTTACAAGCAGACACAGTGTGTAGACAGAAAAGGGAGAACGGACGCATTTTGGTGTAAAAAGTCAAGATAAAGGTGAAGTTATAACACTGAAACACCCTCAGGAAGAGCTGCTTTAACACATGGATAGCTAGCTAGCGGCTAAAGTCCATCCACAGTGTTTTAGCTACTACTAAATCACTAATCCTCGCCTCCTTGGCGACAAATAAAGTGAGTTTCTTACAAGTATCATTATCACTGCAGGACGAGGAATAGCTAAACATGCTTCACTACACACCGTAGCTCACCGGCGTCACAATGTAAACAAACACCATTGGTGGATCGACACCTGACATCCACTGTAATGATACCAAGTACAAAAGCATATCTAATCGATACTACTATGATTACATCTTTTTTTTTTTTTATCGTCACAAAATATTTTTTCCTTTTTTTAAATGTGTATTATGTTTATAAAGTCAGTAAATATGTCCCTGGACACATGACGACTTTGAATATGACCAATGTATGTTCCTGTAATTACTTGGTATCGGATCGATACCTAAATGTGTGGTATCATCCAAAACTAATGTAAAGTATCAAAGAAGAGAAGAATAAGTGATTATTACATTTTAACAGAAGTGTAGATAGAACATGTTCTATCTATGTTCCTGACACAAGGCTGAAACTTAGAGGTGACAGAGCTTTCGCTGCTGCTGCTCCCAAGCTCTGGAACGACCTACCTCTGAGTGTTAGACAGGCCTCCTCTCTTCCTGTTTTGTGTCTTGCCCAAGGACACAACGGCAGTGACTAGGATGGCGGAAGCGGGGATCGAACCTGGAACCCTCAAGTTGCCGGCACGGCCACTCTACCAATCGAGCTATCCCGCCCCATTAAAGGGCAATAATCTCTTTGGCGATGGAGTGAACCACACTTTCTGTGAGCGCACACCATTTTGTACAGGTTCCTTTGTTCACCAAATGGTGAGTCTGGTCTGCCGGGACAAAGGCTCAGCATCTTCATGTGCACGTCTTTTAGCGGTGGGGAATACTGAGTGGGTTTGTTGTCTTTCAAGTGGGCATGCGAGAGTGTCGTTTAGGATTCTTCTCGAGCACATGAAGCAAACTGGCTCCTCAGTTTGGATAGGCCCATCGTAGTCCAAAGGTTTAAAACTGAAAAATTCCCCCACTGGTGCGTTGGTTTTTAGTTTTGCCATCCCCTTTTTTCTACAAATGTCTGCTATCGCTGATGTTGTCGCGTATGGGGAGGGGGGGTCGCATCTTTCTGCGGGGTTCGTTCTCCCGGGATGCAGACGGACTACTCCGGACAAGGCGTGCAGGTAGGAACATGATTTAATTTTCGAAAATCAAACGCGTACCAAAAAAACAGAAAACAAGCAGAAGGAAAACGTGCCGATCGCACGAGAAGCTAAGGTTACCTCTTACCACAGGAAGCATAAACTCGGAGACAAGAAATACTAACTGTCATGTCTGTGTAATCATGTTTTGTTTTAAGTCATGTTTTGTTTAGTTATAGGACTCTTTAGTTTCTGGCTTTTCACTCCCTTGTCTTGTTTCCATGATTACCCCATTAGTTTCACCTGTTCCATGTTTGGACTCATTGTGCACTCTTGATTGTCACCATAGCAACCCATTAATTTTCACCTGTCACGTCACGCACCTGTTTCACGTTTTGAGTCACGCACCTGTTTTCGTTAATCATGTCTGTAGTATTTAAGTTCAGTGTTTTCAGTTTGTCTTTCTGGTGACATCCCCATATTTATGCTTCTGCACACTCTCCACACCCTTATGATCCTTGCTGCTCTTTTTTCATGCCGGTTCCATGCCGAGTAAGTTTTTGTTTATTAAGCCACAGTTAGTGTTTTTTGTTGTTCATAGTTTTTGCCTTTGTGCAAGTGTTTGGTTTCATAGTTTGTTCTCCGCCATTGTGCGCGCCTTTTGTTTACTTCCTTGTTTTGTATTTATAGTGTTTAAATAAAAATGTATCTTAATTCCCGTCTCGCCCGAGCCAACTTTGCGTTGCCTTCGAGAAAAACTAAACCCCAGGACCAAGTCTTGACACTAACACAACTGTTGCATGAAGCAAACGATGAAGCCAGACTGAGCGTGGCGAGAAGGGTGAATAAACAGCTCTCTGATTAGTAGTCGACAACAGGTGATCGTGCCACTACTAACCAGAGGCAGGTGAACCCAATTAACCCCCATGGAAACTGAAACAAACCCAGAGGTGCACAAACAGGACCTAAGAGAGTCCAAAACTAACAGAAAATAACAAAGCATGATCCGGGCCACGGATCATGACTAGGGCTGCAGCTAACGATTATTTTTCTATCGATTAATCTATAGATTATTTTTTTCGATTAATCGGTTAATCTATAGATTATTTTTTCGATTAATCTATAGATTATTTTTCCTTTTCCCGATTTTTTTTTTTTTATTTAAAATGAAGAGGAAAAAATAAATGTAGGCCAGTTTTTTCAAAAGGCATGGCTTTTATTTAAAAAAATAAAAGTATGGCCACTCAGTCAACATTGACAACAACATGACAAAATATTCTGTAACAATGTAAACATTTAAAACTTTTAACATTTAACAAAATTAAAAGTAGCTTATTTGCTTTTTAATGTGCAAATATAAAAGTAAACATCCAGTGCAAATCTTAATATTCTGGAATAGCATAAGCATTTAAAAAGTAAAAGTATTGCTTATTTTGCTTTAAAATGTGCAAAAATAAAGATAAACATCCAATACAAAAAAGTGCAAAACGGAAATATTCTGTAACAAGTGTAAACATTTCAACAAAAGTAAAAGTATTGCTTATTTGCTAAAATGTGCAAAAATAAAGCTAAACATCCAATACAAAAAAGTGTACAGTGTAAACATTTCAACAAAAGTAAAAGTATTGCTTATTTTGCTTAATAACACAACAATGATAGTATGATTAAAGTGAAAGTTAATTGTTGGTTTGTACATAGTATATGTAACTGTTAATGTTGTAAAAGGTATTTGCACAACTAATTAACGTTAGCGTTTGTGACACGTCTTGTGCCGTGGGGTTCTTTCAGGACCGACAGACTGAACGCCAGACGGCTTTGCCAGGTTTACAATCTTTTAATTTTACACAAAGTCTTTTCTCTTCCAACTGCGCGGATCGCGCACCTGGGCACGATTGCGGCGTCGCTCCCGGCGCGCCCCGCCTCGCCGCTCGCTGGCCGCCGCCGCCTCTCCACAGTGTTAAAGAGGAGCGCGTCTTTGTAAACACTGAACAGGAACGCCAAACGCGCCTCTCAGAGCGAAACGGTGCTTTAGTTTATGAATTTACAACGCAGATACAAATGACACATTCATGTTTTTGTGTAATAATGACAACGTATACGCACGCGGACGATTGACTTGTTGATGGTGATGGCAAGAACGCTGTCGGGGGTTTTCTTTTCAAATGTTCCTTCATAGCCGTTGTGCTGCTATGATAGGCCATTTCCGCTCGACACAGTGTGCATACAATTGAAATACTCCCACACTTTTGACGACTTTTGGCGTGCTTTTTTCCCCTCGCTCGCATCGTCTGCTTTGCGCTCCGCCATGACAGTAGTGTGACGTAAATATGCGACGCGCCGACGCACAAAAACGGCGTCGACGTATTTACGTAACCGATGACGTCGACTACGTCGACGCGTCGTTTCAGCCTTAATCATGACAGATGTTGCATTGGTCGTCGCGGGCTACCTTTTTGCACCGTGTGATGCTGGCGACCATGCATCGCTGCACAAAGACAAAGATTATTAATAACAAGATGCTTCACTCCTCCTTTCATTCCGCTATGCTATAAATGCCCACAGCCACACTGCAAAAAGTGAAATCTAAGTAAGATGAAATATGTCAAATAAGGGTGATATTTGCTTATTTTCTGTCTGATAAGATCATTCTTCTCACTAAGCAGATTTTATGTTAGAGTGTTTTACTTGTTTTAAGTGTTTTGCTCCGAAATGATCTCAGTAAGATAGAGATTTGATGACCTATATTGAGTAAAACATGCTTGAAACTAGAATATCAAGTGTTGCAAAGCTGTGTCATCAACACTCACAAGTAGAAAACTACTTTTTTAAAGTAATCATTTCTTACTTCAAGCATGGAAAAAAAAATCACGATGCCGAGCGCATATCATTATGTCAAGATAATGGCACTAGCATTTACTTCATTTAAGAATATTTGTCAACATATTGAGCAAAAAGGTCTCCTTTTTTCTACCAAGAAAAGTGCACTTGTTATTAGTGAGAATGTACTTATTTTAAGCTATTTTGGGCTTCATTGAGGTTAGTTAATTTTACTTGTTTTGGAAAGTCTTGACAAGCCGAATTTTCTTGTTCTATTGGCAGATCATTTTGCTTAGTTCAAACAAAATACCCCTCATTTTTGTATTTTTTTCCCTTGTTTTTGAACACTGACTTTTTGCAGTGTACAAGGTGGCAAAGCAAGCTGAGGGGAATAGATGAGCTCCATGAGGACAAATGAAGCAACTTTTTAACAACATTGGCGAGACATGCGGTGTGTGGAACTGGCAATCTAACAACAACAACGCACAAAAAGGGTGTAAACAACACGTAACATCTTCATTATCAGCAAAAAGGTCTCTTTTTTTTCTACCAAGAAAAGTGCACTTGTTATTAGTGAGAATGTACTTATTTTAAGCTATTTTGGGCTTCATTGAGGTTAGTTAATTTGACTTGTTTTGGAAAGTCTTGACAAGCCGAATTTTCTTGTCCTATTGGCAGATAATTTTGCTTAGTTCAAACAAAATACCCCTCATTTTTGTATTTTTTTCCCTTGTTTTTGAACACTGACTTTTTGCAGTGTACAAGGTGGCAAAGCAAGCTGAGGGGAATAGAGGAGCTCCATGAGGACAAATGAAGCAACTTTTAACAACATTGGCGAGACATGCGGTGTGTGGAACTTTGGCAATCTAACAACACACAAAAAGGGTGTAAACAACACGTAACATCTTCATTATCAGCAAAAAGGTCTCCTTTTTTCTACCAAGAAAAGTGCACTTGTTATTAGTGAGAATGTACTTATTTTAAGCTATTTTGGGCTTCATTGAGGTTAGTTAATTTTACTTGTTTTGGAAAGTCTTGACAAGCCGAATTTTCTTGTTCTATTGGCAGATAATTTTGCTTAGTTCAAACAAAATACCCCTCATTTTTGTATTTTTTCCCCTTGTTTTTGAACACTGACTTTTTGCAGTGTACAAGGTGGCAAAGCAAGCTGAGGGGAATAGATGAGCTCCATGAGGACAAATGAAGCAACTTTTTAACAACATTGGCGAGACATGCGGTTTGTGGAACTTTGGCAATCTAACAACAACACACAAAAAGGGTGTAAACAACACGTAACATCTTCATTATCAGCAAAAAGGTCTCTTTTTTTTCTACCAAGAAAAGTGCACTTGTTATTAGTGAGAATGTACTTATTTTAAGCTATTTTGGGGTTCATTGAGGTTAGTTAATTTTACTTGTTTTGGAAAGTCTTGACAAGCCGAATTTTCTTGTTCTATTGGCAGATAATTTTGCTTAGTTCAAACAAAATACCCCTAATTTTTGTATTTTTTTTTCTTGTTTTTGAACACTGACTTTTTGCAGTGTACAAGGTGGCAAAGCAAGCTGAGGGGAATAGATGAGCTCCATGAGGACAAATGAAGCAACTTTTAACAACATTGGCGAGACATGCGGTGTGTGGAACTTTGGCAATCTAACAACAACACACAAAAAGGGTGTAAACAACACGTAACATCTTCATTATCAGCAAAAAGATCTCTTTTTTTTCTACCAAGAAAAGTGCACTTGTTATTAGTGAGAATGTACTTATTTTAAGCTATTTTGGGCTTCATTGAGGTTAGTTAATTTTACTTGTTTTGGAAAGTCTTGACAAGCCGAATTTTCTTGTTCTATTAGCAGATAATTTTGCTTAGTTCAAACAAAATACCCCTCATTTTTGTATTTTTTTCCCTTGTTTTTGAACACTGACTTTTTGCAGCGTACAAGGTGGCAAAGCAAGCTGAGGGGAATAGATGAGCTCCATGAGGACAAATGAAGCAACTTTTAACAACATTGGCGAGACATGCGGTTTGTGGAACTTTGGCAATCTAACAACACACAAAAAGGGTGTAAACAACACGTAACATCTTCATTATCAGCAAAAAGGTCTCTTTTTTTTCTACCAAGAAAAGTGCACTTGTTATTAGTGAGAATGTACTTATTTTAAGCTATTTTGGGCTTCATTGAGGTTAGTTAATTTTACTTGTTTTGGAAAGTCTTGACAAGCCGAATTTTCTTGTTCTATTAGCAGATAATTTTGCTTAGTTCAAACAAAATACCCCTCATTTTTGTATTTTTTTCCCTTGTTTTTGAACACTGACTTTTTGCAGCGTACAAGGTGGCAAAGCAAGCTGAGGGGAATAGATGAGCTCCATGAGGACAAATGAAGCAACTTTTAACAACATTGGCGAGACATGCGGTTTGTGGAACTTTGGCAATCTAACAACACACAAAAAGGGTGTAAACAACACGTAACGTCTTCATTATCAGCAAAAAGGTCTCTTTTTTTCTACCAAGAAAAGTGCACTTGTTATTAGTGAGAATGTACTTATTTTAAGCTATTTTGGGCTTCATTGAGGTTAGTTAATTTTACTTGTTTTGGAAAGTCTTGACAAGCCGAATTTTCTTGTTCTATTAGCAGATAATTTTGCTTAGTTCAAACAAAATACCCCTCATTTTTGTATTTTTTTCCCTTGTTTTTGAACACTGACTTTTTGCAGTGTACAAGGTGGCAAAGCAAGCTGAGGGGAATAGATGAGCTCCATGAGGACAAATGAAGCAACGTTTAACAACATTGGCGAGACATGCGGTTTGTGGAACTTTGGCAATCTAACAACAACACACAAAAAGGGTGTAAACAACACGTAACATCTTCATTATCAGCAAAAAGGTCTCTTTTTTTTCTACCAAGAAAAGTGCACTTGTTATTAGTGAGAATGTAATTATTTTAAGCTATTTTTGGGTTCATCGAGGTTAGCTAATTTTACTTGTTTTGGAAAGTCTTGACAAGCCGAATTTTCTTGTTCTATTGGCAGATAATTTTGCTTAGTTCAAACAAAATACCCCTCATTTTTGTATTTTTTCCCCTTGTTTTTGAACACTGACTTTTTGCAGTGTACAAGGTGGCAAAGCAAGCTGAGGGGAATAGATGAGCTCCATGAGGACAAATGAAGCAACTTTTAACAACATTGGCGAGACATGCGGTGTGTGGAACTTTGGCAATCTAACAACAACACACAAAAAGGGTGTAAACAACACGTAACATCTTCATTATCAGCAAAAAGGTCTCTTTTTTTCTACCAAGAAAAGTGCACTTGTTATTAGTGAGAATGTACTTATTTTAAGCTATTTTGGGCTTCATTGAGGTTAGTTAATTTTACTTGTTTTGGAAAGTCTTGACAAGCCGAATTTTCTTGTTCTATTGGCAGATAATTTTGCTTAGTTCAAACAAAATACCCCTCAGTTTTGTATTTTTTCCCCTTGTTTTTGAACACTGACTTTTTGCAGTGTACAAGGTGGCAAAGCAAGCTGAGGGGAATAGATGAGCTCCATGAGGACAAATGAAGCAACTTTTTAACAACATTGGCGAGACATGCGGTTTGTGGAACTTTGGCAATCTAACAACAACACACAAAAAGGGTGTAAACAACACGTAACGTCTTCATTATCAGCAAAAAGGTCTCTTTTTTTTCTACCAAGAAAAGTGCACTTGTTATTAGTGAGAATATACTTATTTTAAGCTATTTTGGGCTTCATTGAGGTTAGTTAATTTTACTTGTTTTGGAAAGTCTTGACAAGCCGAATTTTCTTGTTCTATTGGCAGATAATTTTGCTTAGTTCAAACAAAATACCCCTCATTTTTGTATTTTTTTTTCTTGTTTTTGAACACTGACTTTTTGCAGTGTACAAGGTGGCAAAGCAAGCTGAGGGGAATAGATGAGCTCCATGAGGACAAATGAAGCAACTTTTAACAACATTGGCGAGACATGCGGTGTGTGGAACTTTGGCAATCTAACAACAACACACAAAAAGGGTGTAAGCAACACGTAACATCTTCATTATCAGCAAAAAGGTCTCTTTTTTTTCTACCAAGAAAAGTGCACTTGTTATTAGTGAGAATGTACTTATTTTAAGCTATTTTGGGCTTCATTGAGGTTAGTTAATTTTACTTGTTTTGGAAAGTCTTGACAAGCCGAATTTTCTTGTTCTATTGGCAGATAATTTTGCTTAGTTCAAACAAAATACCCCTAATTTTTGTATTTTTTTCCCTTGTTTTTGAACACTGACTTTTTGCAGTGTACAAGGTGGCAAAGCAAGCTGAGGGGAATAGATGAGCTCCATGAGGACAAATGAAGCAACTTTTAACAACATTGGCGAGACATGCGGTTTGTGGAACTTTGGCAATCCAACAACAACACACAAAAAGGGTGTAAACAACACGTAACATCTTCATTATCAGCAAAAAGGTCTCTTTTTTTTCTACCAAGAAAAGTGCACTTGTTATTAGTGAGAATGTACTTATTTTAAGCTATTTTGGGCTTCATTGAGGTTAGTTAATTTTACTTGTTTTGGAAAGTCTTGACAAGCCGAATTTTCTTGTTCTATTGGCAGATAATTTTGCTTAGTTCAAACAAAATACCCCTCATTTTTGTATTTTTTTCCCTTGTTTTTGAACACTGACTTTTTGCAGTGTACAAGGTGGCAAAGCAAGCTGAGGGGAATAGATGAGCTCCATGAGGACAAATGAAGCAACTTTTAACAACATTGGCGAGACATGCGGTTTGTGGAACTTTGGCAATCTAACAACACACAAAAAGGGTGTAAACAACACGTAGCGTCTTCATTATCAGCAAAAAGGTCTCTTTTTTTCTACCAAGAAAAGTGCACTTGTTATTAGTGAGAATGTACTTATTTTAAGCTATTTTGGGCTTCATTGAGGTTAGTTAATTTTACTTGTTTTGGAAAGTCTTGACAAGCCGAATTTTCTTGTTCTATTGGAAGATAATTTTGCTTAGTTCAAACAAAATACCCCTAATTTTTGTATTTTTTTTTTCTTGTTTTTGAACACTGACTTTTTGCAGTGTACAAGGTGGCAAAGAAAGCTGAGGGGAATAGATGAGCTCCATGAGGACAAATGAAGCAACTTTTAACAACATTGGCGAGACATGCGGTTTGTGGAACTTTGGCAATCTAACAACAACACACAAAAAGGGTGTAAACAACACGTAACATCTTCATTATCAGCAAAAAGGTCTCTTTTTTTTCTACCAAGAAAAGTGCACTTGTTATTAGTGAGAATGTACTTATTTTAAGCTATTTTGGGCTTCATTGAGGTTAGTTAATTTTACTTGTTTTGGAAAGTCTTGACAAGCCGAATTTTCTTGTTCTATTGGCAGATAATTTTGCTTAGTTCAAACAAAATACCCCTCATTTTTGTATTTTTTCCCCTTGTTTTTGAACACTGACTTTTTGCAGTGTACAAGGTGGCAAAGCAAGCTGAGGGGAATAGATGAGCTCCATGAGGACAAATGAAGCAACTTTTAACAACATTGGCGGTACATGCGGTTTGTGGAACTTTGGCAATCTAACAACAACACACAAAAAGGGTGTAAACAACACGTAACATCTTCATTATCAGCAAAAAGGTCTCTTTTTTTTCTACCAAGAAAAGTGCACTTGTTATTAGTGAGAATGTACTTATTTTAAGCTATTTTGGGCTTCATTGAGGTTAGTTAATTTTACTTGTTTTGGAAAGTCTTGACAAGCCGAATTTTCTTGTTCTATTGGCAGATAATTTTGCTTAGTTCAAACAAAATACCCCTCATTTTTGTATTTTTTCCCCTTGTTTTTGAACACTGACTTTTTGCAGTGTACAAGGTGGCAAAGCAAGCTGAGGGGAATAGATGAGCTCCATGAGGACAAATGAAGCAACTTTTTAACAACATTGGCGAGACATGCGGTTTGTGGAACTTTGGCAATCTAACAACAACACACAAAAAGGGTGTAAACAACACGTAACATCTTCATTATCAGCAAAAAGGTCTCTTTTTTTTCTACCAAGAAAAGTGCACTTGTTATTAGTGAGAATGTACTTATTTTAAGCTATTTTGGGGTTCATTGAGGTTAGTTAATTTTACTTGTTTTGGAAAGTCTTGACAAGCCGAATTTTCTTGTTCTATTGGCAGATAATTTTGCTTAGTTCAAACAAAATACCCCTCATTTTTGTATTTTCTTTTTCTTGTTTTTGGACACTGACTTTTTGCAGCGCACTGCAACTGATGCGAAGATTGACTGCTCTTGCAGCCCGTAAACACTATGGACTTTCAGCCCAGGTCTAACTATACGGAGGAAGAGGTGGGTAGAGTAGCCAGAAATTGTACTCAAGTAAGAGTACTGTTACTTTAGAGATTTATTACTCAAGTAAAAGTAAGGAGTAGTCACCAAATATTTACTTGAGTAAAAGTAAAAAGTATGTTGTGAAAAAACTACCTCGTGTGTGTGTGACAATCATTGGTACTTTAACTTTAACTTTACTCAAGTACTGAGTAACTGATGAGTAACCTGTTCGTTTAATGATGACGGCAACAAATAATGCACAAAAACATAAAAATAGCAATGAGCAAATTCAGAGCCAGGAATATCTCTTAAGCAACTAAAACAATAATATATATTAAATAATAATACATTAAAATAAAAAACATTAAGGCAAATTGAGCCACAATAACTTAACAGCACCATAGGCTCAGTAGGCAGAGATTACAAAGGAAAATAACAAGTTAGCCTTTAAGCAAACCATAAACTGATAGGTGTGGGCTGCACCTGGGAACACACTGTGCACTTCTGATTGGTGTGTGTGTGTGTGTGTGTGTGTGTGTGCAACTGTGTGGGTGTTTCTGTCTGTCTATGAGGCTGCAGTGCGTTAATAAATATCCCCACACGATGTACATTTGACAGTGATTCATAGCAGGGAAGCTAACATCAGCCTACGGTGACAGCCAAAATATCTACTAACGTTACTTACCGCCATGTGCTTCCTCAAATTTGACGTTGAGTTCATGTAAGCTTAAGCTTGTTGTTGGTTTCAGCGGCGGTCACATGAGACCGCCTGGCTCTGTTTGATTGGTGAAACCGAGTCAAACGTCACCAGTGACTGCATTTGATTGGTGAAACGGAGGCATGCGATAGATCCTACTTTGAAGGTCTGTCTGACAAACCAAAACAAACAAAGCGTGCATTAACAGATGGATAAAAATCAGTAGTGAGTAGCGAGCTGAATGTAGATAAATGGAGCGGAGTAAAAGTAGTGTTTCTTCTCTATAAACATACTCAAGTAAAAGTAAAAGTCGGGGGTGGTACCTCTGGATTGGCAGACCGGGGTGGTGGTTCCTCTCTTTAAGAAGGGGAACCAGAGGGTGTGTTCTAACTATCGTGGGATCACACTCCTCAGCCTTCCCGGTAAGGTCTATTCAGGTGTACTGGAGAGGAGGCTACGCCGGATAGTCGAACCTCGGATTCAGGAGGAACAGTGTGGTTTTCGTCCTGGTCGTGGAACTGTGGACCAGCTCTATACTCTCGGCAGGGTCCTTGAGGGTGCATGGGAGTTTGCCCAACCAGTCTACATGTGCTTTGTGGACTTGGAGAAGGCATTCGACCGTGTCCCTCGGGAAGTCCCGTGGAGAGTGCTCAGAGAGTATGGGGTATCGGACTGTCTGATTTTGGCGGTCCGCTCCCTGTATGATCAGTGTCAGAGCTTGGTCCGCACAGTAAGTCGGACACGTTTCCAGTGAGGGTTGGACTCCGCCAAGGCTGCCCTTTGTCACCGATTCTGTTCATAACTTTTATGGACAGAATTTCTAGGCGCAGTCAAGGCTTTGAGGGGATCCGGTTTGGTGGCTGCAGGATTAGGTCTCTGCTTTTTGCAGATGATGTGGTCCTGATGGCTTCATCTGGCCAGGATCTTCAGCTCTCGCTGGATCGGTTCGCAGCCGAGTGTGAAGCGACTGGGATGAGAATCAGCACCTCCAAGTCCGAGTCCATGGTTCTCGCCCGGAAAAAAGGTGGAGTGCCATCTCCGGGTTGGGGAGGAGACCCTGCCCCAAGTGGAGGAGTTAAAGTACCTCGGAGTTTTGTTCACGAGTGAGGGAAGAGTGGATGGTGAGATCGACAGGCGGATCGGTGCGGCATCTTCAGTAATGCGGACGCTGTATCGATCCGTTGCGGTGAAGAAGGAGCTGAGCCGGAAGGCAAAGCTCTCAATTTACCGGTCGATCTACGTTCCCATCCTCACCTATGGTCATGAGCTTTGGGTTATGACCGAAAGGACAAGATCACGGGTACAAGCGGCCGAAATGAGTTTCCTCCGCCGGGTTGCGGGTCTTTCCCTTAGAGATAGGGTGAGAAGCTCTGTCATCCGCGGGGAGCTCAAAGTAAAGCCGTTGCTCCTCCACATGAAGAGGAGCCAGATGAGGTGGTTCGGGCATCTGGTCAGGATGCCACCCGATCGCCTCCCTCGGGAGGTGTTTAGGGCACGTCCGACCGGTAGGAGGCCACGGGGAAGACCCAGGACACGTTGGGAAGACTATGTCTCCCGGCTGGCCTGGGAACGCCTCGGGATCCCCCGGGAAGAGCTGGACGAAGTGGCTGGGGAGAGGGAATTCTGGGCTTCCCTGCTTAGGCTGCTGCCCCCGCGACCCGACCTCGGATAAGCGGAAGAAGATTGATGGATGGATGGAGTAAAAGTAAAAGTATGTTGCATTAAAACTACTCTTAGAAGTAAAATGTATCCCAAAAGTTACTTAAGTAGATGTAACGGAGTAAATGTAGCGCGTTACTACCCACCTCTGTACGGAGGACAGTACACCTTGGCACATTGGGAGTGGAACAAAATGAGGATGTTTACAAATCGCCGGCGTGGCTCGACTGAAGAGCCGCCAGCCGCTTTCAGAGCTCTTTACCAGCAGCAGACAAAATGAGTCGCAGCGTAATGATCTAACAAGTGTGGAGTGTAATGTTCCTCCCAGAGCTGCTTGGGGTTACTCTGGCTCAGCGTTATAATTGGAAAGGTGTCTTGATGATCTTCATTAACTCCACTACACTTGCAACATGTACTCTATACGCCATGGCGTCCCTACAGTGCTTTATGGCTTCTGACATTGTGTTGAATAACCAGCTATCACTCACACTCATCTCAATTTACACTCACCTCAACGTGGATTCGCTCATTAGAGTGTGATAGCACTGGAGGGGCTTTTGGGGGCAGGCATTGCCTGAAATATACCCTCGTGGAATTGACTGCTTCTTGTTTGTCGTTCATTTCAGCTGCAGAGATTGTTCTAGCAAGTTCATATTTTGTGTGTTGATAGGGCTTAGGTCTTGTGCTTGCATCTGCTGTTGGAAAAGAATCTATGAAAATGACAGCATTTCTCGTTTTGTCTGTTGGGCAGCAACAATAGAGACTTAAAAAACAATATGTCCATATATATTGTATATTGTTTTTTTAATCAACACTAATTCTTTAATTTTAATTTTTTTATTTATTAATTTGATATGGAAATCATAATACAGGTACTGAAAAAACAGGCCCTTTTTTTTTGTCCCCCCACCCCCCCCAAAAAAATAAATAAATATAAAAAAAAGAAAAGGAAAAAGCAATATACTTTTTCATTTTTTTTCATTTATTTATTTATTTATTTCAGGCAATGACATACAAAAATAATAATAATAAAAAAAAGTACAAAATTGACAACACATAATAATATAAATGAATATAGTGCAAAAGGTAATGTATAGTATGTAGGGATGATGTTTGATAAGAAATTACCGAGTTCGAGCCCATTATCGAATCCTCTTATTGAACCGATTCCTTATCGGTTCTCTTATTGAATCCAGATAGGTTGTTGTATATGGAAAAAAACACAATATTTGGTTTAACAAAAGCTCACTTTTATTTTATATGAAAAAAATAAAATAAAATAAATAAATAAATATTGACCGTTACCACCCTAAAAAAAAAAAAATAAATAATATATATATATATATATATATATATATATATATATATATATATATATATATATATATATATATATATATATATATATATATATATATATATATATATATATATATATATATATATATATATATTGACTGTTGTTACTGTTTGGGGCGGTATAGCTCGGTTGGTAGAGTGGCCGTGCCAGCAACTGGAGGGTTGCAGGTTCGATCCCCGCTTCCGCCATCCTAGTCACTGCCGTTGTGTCCTTGGGCAAGACACTTTACCCACCTGCTCCCAGTGCCACCCACACTGGTTTAAATGTAACTTAGATATTGGGTTTCACCAGGCCCGGCCCTAACCAATCTGGCGCCCTAGGCAAAATTTTAGGTGGCGCCCCCCCACATCGGCATTGAAGTGTATATACTCAGAAGAAACCGAATAGCTTTGTCTTTGACCTTTTTTTTTAACTTACAACTATACCTAATATATAAAGGGGTGGAAAAGTGACTATTACCTGCAGGGCAAACATTAGCTAACCAGAAGGCAATAACAATATAAACAAAAAACACCTGCTTAAAAGATCTAATACAAATGTCCCTCAGGAATGTAAGGTGGGAGTACTGTAATTACCTAACGTTACATTATTATTTTCCATAACAATTTAGCCCCCTCCACAATATTAACCCGACGTTAAAACAGAACTAGCTATTTATTGATTGGCAATTGCCGAATCATGTAACATTAGCTTAATGCTAAAAAGCCAGGTTACTATCACATTCTGTAACAGACAAATAATTTCATGTAGGCTAACGTTACCTACCTGCTACCTCTGTCTTTTCTTGTTTCTCCTTCTCTTCTTTTCTCTTTTTTCTTCCCTGGGCACCTGACAGTTTTGGCCGTTTTGACATGTTGTGTTGATTTTTTGATGTGGTGACGTCCAAAAAGAGTCATGATACGGGAAGGGAGGGGGCGCACCGTGCGGGGGGGGGGGGGGGGGGGGGGGGGGGGTAATGTTGTAACAAATAATATTTCTATTAAATAGGCTTTACTTTGCATTTTAATTAACGTGGGATTATTTTTTTGTATTTAGAAATAATAGTATCAACTTTTTTTTTTTCTTTTTTTTTTCTCCAACATTTGTGGCACTGGCGTGGCGCCCCCTGATGGACGGCGCCCTTAGCATTTGCCTATACGGCCTATGCCACGGGCCGGCCCTGGGTTTCACTATGTAAAGCGCTTTGAGTCACTAGAGAAAAAGCGCTATATAAATATAATTCACTTCACTTCACACTTCACTTACCCAAAGTATGTTAAGTGGGATTTTTCAGAAAAACAAATATATACAGTAACACAAAAACAACCTGTCTCTGTGATCACTATAGGTGTATAAATAATAATATAGTGTTAAATAAAATCAGTCCCTTGGGCACACACCTTAAAATAATACAGCTCTCCAAAAAGTGCACTTCTGCTGCTATTGGAACATACTAACTACACACACTATGACACTAAGAACACCACAGTCATCAGTCAACAATTCTTCCCCAATAATTGCATATTGCCTGTTCTGCCCTCACTATACGTGTTGAGGTTATACAGCTTGGCAGACAGCTAACAAACAATCCAAAGCAGATTCATCCATTTAGGCTCTTTATTGTTGTTGATCTTGCTTTGTCTTTTCCTATCTTTACTTTTGTCTTGCACTGGACTGTTTTTTTTTTTTTTGCCCCCACCTGCCATGCAACTATGGGTTCATGCAAATAAACTTTTTTTGGTAATTTTCTGTTTCCACTGATACTGAAATATCAATACCAGATCTTTATGCTCTAATATCGACAAAGTGTTGATACTTAAGTTCATCCATCCATCTTCTTCCGCTTATTCGAGGCCGGGTCGCGGGGGCAGCAGCCTAAGCAGAGAAGTTCAGACTTCCCTCTCCCCAGTTTCTTCGCCCATGCTCCTCCCTGAAGATCCCAAGTCGTTCCCAGGCCAGCTGGGAGACATAGTCTCTCCACTGGGTCCTGGGTCTTCCCCGCGGTCTTCTATCATCGGTCGGACGCGCCCTAAATACATCCACAGGGAGGCGTTCGGGGGGAATTCCGACAAGATGCCCAAACCACCTCATCTGGCTCCTCTCCATGTGGAGGAGCAGGAGCTTTACTCTGAGCTCCTCCCGAATGACAGAGTTTTATTATCTCGAAGGGAGAGGAGAGGAGAGAGAGAGAGAGAGAGAGAGAGAGAGAGAGAGAGAGAGAGATCAGAAGGCATAAGAAAAAGTATCTACATTTGATTATTAACAATCCGGGGAGGGTGTTAGTTTAGGGTTGTAGCTGCCTGGAAGTGAACTTTTATTGCGGTTTTGAAGGAGGATAGAGATGCCCTTTCTTTTATACCTGTTGGGGGCGCATTCCACATTGATGTGGCATAGAAAGAGAATGAGTTAAGTTAAGTAAAGTTAAGTTAAATTTGGGCCGCTTGTACCCGTGATCTTGTCCTTTCGGTCATAACCCAAAGCTCATGACCATAGGTGAGGATAGAGAGACGTAGAGTGACCAGTAAATTGGGAGCTATGCCTTTCGGTACAGTTCCTTCTTTCCCACAACGGACTGAGACATCGTCCGCATTACTGAAGACGCCGCACCGATCCGCCTGTCGATCTCACCATCCACTCTTCCCTCACTCGTGAACAAGACTCAGAGGTACCTGAACTCCTCCACTTGGGGCAAGATCTCCTCCCCAACCCGGAGATGTCACACCTCCAGTCTCTTCAGGATGCGCCGTTTTGTGGGCGCTCTTATTTACGTGCCTCCACTTGGACAGCATCATCTTTGTCGTAGCGGTGTAGCGTGCAAGGACGGGTGTGGAAGAAGTGTCATAAGGTCATACTTGCCAACCCTCCCGGATTTTCCGGGAGACTCCCGAAATTCAGCGCCTCTCCCGAAAACCTCCCGGGACAAATTTTCTCCCGAAAATCTCCCAAAATTCAGGCGGACCTGGAGGCCACGCCCCCTCCAGCTCCGTGCGGACCTGGAGGGTCCGCATGGAGCAATGTTGTTGTAATATATTGAGTTGGAGGCAATAAACAGGCAAGGTGATGAAGTACGTCTCTTTACTGTAGACTTCAGAACAGACTCACACACTTGACGTCAGGTGCGGCAACACCACGTAAATCGTTGGCCAACCAAAAAGTAACCCCAGTACGCTATAGCCAACATTCACCAGGAGATGGCAACAGACAAACATAGATCACCCAAACAACCCAACCAGAAAATGCAGCAGCTCAATTAAAAAACTGTACTTAAGCCACATTCTTTTTTTTTTTTTAGTACTGAACTCTTAACCCTCATTTGTAAACAATAACATGCTTATTATACAAACAGTATTTGTACATCTTTAACACAGATTTTTATACTGTCTTCAGAAATTCAGTTTTTTTGGTGGTACTCGAAACCTTTCTGGGTAACTGCGGCTCACTGGTGGGGTTTTTGTTGTGGGTGATCTGGGTTCTGATGATGGCAACTCAGCAGCCCTTGAATCTGGTTCAATGATTAGACTAGTTTGTGTCTGACTCACTGATGGTCCTGGTGATGGAACTGAAACAGCACTGTCCAGCACATTTTCTGCAACTGGTAGAGACTAGATAACTGGCAGTCTCTCCATGTTTTCTCGCCATGGTAACATGTGATCCACATGCACTGTGCGCTGTCTCTGTCCCTCTTGATATATATATATATATATATATATATATATATATATATATATATATATATATATATATATATATATATATATATATATAAATAAATAAAAGAAAATACTTCACTTTCAGTGAATTCTAGCTATATATATATATATATATATATATATATATACAGTATATATATATATATATATATATATATATATATATATATATTTATTTTATTATATATATATATATATATATATATATATATACAGTATATGTATATATATATATATATATATATATATATATATATATATATATATGTATGTATGTGTGGGAAAAAAATCACAAGACTATTTCATCTCTACAGGCCTGTTTCATGAGGGGGGGTACCCTCAATCGTCAGGAGATTTTAATGGGAGCATTCGCATACCATGGTTTATATAGGGCACAGAGTGGGTGGGTACAGGCTGGCCTAGGGGCGTGGTGATTGGCTCATGTGTTACCTAGGAGGTGTTTCCGTCTATGGCGGCATGTTGTTACAATTTCGCTGCGCTTGTTGAGGGATGATGTGTCGCTCCTTGGCGAGGCGCGACACACTGGCAGTGTGTCGCGCCTCGCCAAGGAGCAGCGAGAATACCAAGAAGCGCATATGCCAAATTTTCAAAGAGAACGGCCTACGGATCACGATTGAAGCCAACAAGCAAACCGTTAACTTCCTTGACGTCACTTTCAACCTGAGAAATAACAGCTACCAACCATTCACGAAACCCAACACAACACTCCAATACGTGCACCATGACAGCAACCACCCACCCACCACCACGAAAAGAATACCTACCGGAATCAATAAAAGGCTATCGATGCTGTCATCTAGCAAAGCTGAATTTGACCAAGCAACCCCCCCGTACCAAAAAGCCCTTGATGAAAGCGGATACAATTTCACCCTCACCTATGAACCCACGCCAGGAAACCAGCCAAAAAAGAACAGAAAACGGAACGACATCATCTGGTACAACCCCCCATACAGCAAAAACGTCTCAACGAACATTGGACACAAATTCCTCAATCTGATTGACAAACACTTTCCCAAAGACAACATCCTAAGAAAAGTATTCAACAAGAACAACATTAAATTGAGCTACAGCTGCATGAACAATATACGACAAATCATCTCAAACCACAACAAAACAATTGCAAATGAGCCGTCGGCCTTCAGACAGAGCGACTCCAAAACCAACAAAGGATGTAATTGTCGAAAGAAACCTGATTGCCCTCTCAACGGGGGGTGCTTACAAACATCAGTTGTCTACCAATCTAAGGTAATACGCAAGGACATTAACACATCCGACACATATGTAGGATTAACCGAGGGAGAATTCAAAACCAGATGGAACAATCACAAGGCTTCTTTCAGGAACAAAAACCTGCGAAATACCACAGAACTCAGCAAACACATTTGGGACCTCAAAGACAATAATGTTGAATATTCAATAACATGGCAAATTCTTGCATCCAGCACACCTTACAATAGTGGTAATAAAAGATGCAACCTATGCTTGAAAGAGAAACTGTTTATTATTTACCGTCCAGACCTGTCATCCCTCAACAAGCGCAGCGAAATTGTATCAGCATGCCGGCACAGACGGAAACACCTCCTAGGTAACACATGAGCCAATCACCACGCCCCTACGCCAGCCTGTACCCACCCACTCTGTGCCCTATATAAACCATGGTATGTGAATGCTCCCATTAAAATCTCCTGACGATTGAGGGTACCCCCTCATGAAACAGGCCTGTAGAGATGAAATAGTCTTGTGATTTTTTTTCCCACACATACATATATTGCGCTCTACTACGGTATCGAGCACTATTTTTTTGGATAACCTTATTAAGACACATATATATATATATATATATATATATATGAAATACTTGACTTGGTGAATTCTAGCTGTAAATATGTAAAGATGTGGCTTGAGTCCTGGGGGGCGAGGAATCAAAAGAAAAAGAATTCAGAAAAAAAAAAATCCTGGTCTTTGACGTCATCAGGGCGAAGCCGGGCTGGCTGCTGCTTGCTTCCGCCCGGAGGGGGAGGGGCTTGTGAGAGCGGCGTGTCCTGCAGGCTCGCGGAAGTTCTTCCTGGCGTCCCTCACCTTTGGCGGCGCTTCCGTGGCTGAGGTGACGCAGCATCGTCCTGGGACCAAATGAAGTCTCTGTACTCCATGGAGGAGTAGTGCCGCGTTTCATCCTCCGTTGCGCACAGGACCGCCCAAGAAGCCTCGTCTAAACTGTCCAACTTATGTGCGGAAAAGCTGTTCTGCTGGTGACATACTGTCATGACTTGGTCTTGGGTGCTAGCTTTTCCGGGATGTAACGGAAAGTTGGCTCGGGCGAGACAGGAATGAAGATGCATTTTTTATTTAAAGACTATAAATACAAAACAAAGAAGTAAACAAAAGGCGCGCACAATGGCGGAGAACAAACTATGAAACCAAACACTTGCACAAAGGCAAAAACTATGAACAACAAAAAACACTAACTGTGGCTTAATAAACAAAAACTTACTTGGCATGGAACCGGCATGAAAAAAGAGCAGCAAGGATCATAAGCGTGTGGAGAGTGTGCAGAAGCATAAATATGGAGATGTCACCAGAAAGACAAACTGAAAACACTGAACTTAAATACTACAGACATGATTAACGAAAACAGGTGCGTGACTCAAAACGTGAAACAGGTGCGTGACGTGACAGGTGAAAACTAATGGGTTGCTATGGTGACAAACAAGAGTGCACAATGAGTCCAAACGTGGAACAGGTGAAACTAATGGGGTAATCATGGAAACAAGACAAGGGAGTGAAAAGACAGAAACTAAAGAGTCCTATAACTAAACAAAACATGACTTAAAACAAAACATGATTACACAGACATGACAATGACAATAAAGATATATTCTATTCTATTCTATTCTAGCTGTAACGGGTCGACAATCCATCAAGCGGTGCGGCTTCAAAGTCCTACTAAAACATTTTGACGGATTAATGAGTGCCGTGTGTAATGTTCTTTATTCTCAATGGAACGTTTCAAGTTTTGGTGTTGCTTGCTGGCGTCATATTGCAGTCTACACGTATCTCTTATGTGTGACTGCCATCTACTGGTCTCACTTATCATTACACCATGCACCAAATAAAGTTGCTTTGAGGTCGGTATGCACAAGCAGAATTATTCCGTACATTAGGCGCACCGGGTTATAAAGCGCACTGTCCATTTCTGAGAAAATAAAATGATTTATAGTCTGAAAAATACAGTATGTACAACATATTTAATTAGGGCCCGCATGGCCCATTGCATAAGGACTCCCAAAGGGAGTCCTTATGCAATGGGACATAAGGACCTATTGAATTTGTAAGGTTTTATTCTTTATTCTTTATTCTTCCGCCGCCACATTAAACTGTAATTTGACCCACTCAACATGCAAAAATTGCCTTTTTAAAAAAAAAAACCGAACCACAAAACTCAAAATTGCGCTCTAGCGCCCCCTAGGAAAAAAAAGTTTTGGGACACTTCGGACTAACACTAGACAAAAGTATTGGGACACTTGGGACTAAAATTGGATAAAAGTATTGGGACACTTAGGACTACCACTGGACAAAAGTATTGGGACACTTACACTGGACACAAGTATTGGGAAACTTAGGACTAAAACTTGACAAAAGTATTGGGCCACTTGGGACTAAAACTTGACAAAAGTATTGGTAGTCTGGACAAAAGTATTGGGACACTTAGGACTACAACTTCACAAAAGTATTGGGACACTTAGGACTACAACTGGACAAAAGTATTGGGACACTTAGGGCAGAACTTGACAAAAGTATTGGGCCACTTGTGACTAAAACTTGACAAAAGTTTTGGGACACTTAGGACTACCACTGGACAAAAGTATTGGGACGCTTAGGACGAAAACTGGATAAAAGTATTGGGACACTTACACTGGACAAAAGTATTGGGACACTTAGGACTACAACTTGACAAAAGTATTGGAACACTTAGGACTACCACTGGACAAAAGTATTGGGACACTTAGGACTACAACTTGACAAAAGCATTGGAACACTTAGGACTACCACTGGACAAAAGTATTGGGACACTTACACTGCACACAAGTATTGGGACACTTAGGACTAAAACTTGACAAAAGTATTGGGACACTTAGGACTACCACTGGACAAAAGTATTGGGACACTTACACTTGATAAAAGTATTGGGACACTTACACCTAAACTTGACAAAAGTATTGGGACACTTTGGACTAAAACTTGACAAAAGCATGGGGACACTTAGGACTAAAACTGGACAAAAGTATTGGGACACTTGTGACTAAAACTTGACAAAAGTTTTGGGACACTTAGGACTACAACTTGACAAAAGTATTGGGAAACTTAGGACTAAAACTTGACAAAAGTATTGGGACACTTAGGACTACCACTGGACAAAAGTATTGGGACGCTTAGGACGAAAACTGGATAAAAGTATTGGGACACTTACACTGGACAAAAGTATTGGGACACTTAGGACTACAACTTGACAAAAGTATTGGAACACTTAGGACTACCACTGGACAAAAGTATTGGGACACTTAGGACTACAACTTGACAAAAGCATTGGAACACTTAGGACTACCACTGGACAAAAGTATTGGGACACTTACACTGCACACAAGTATTGGGACACTTAGGACTAAAACTTGACAAAAGTATTGGGACACTTAGGACTACCACTGGACAAAAGTATTGGGACACTTACACTTGATAAAAGTATTGGGACACTTACACCTAAACTTGACAAAAGTATTGGGACACTTTGGACTAAAACTTGACAAAAGCATGGGGACACTTAGGACTAAAACTGGACAAAAGTATTGGGACACTTGTGACTAAAACTTGACAAAAGTTTTGGGACACTTAGGACTACAACTTGACAAAAGTATTGGGAAACTTAGGACTAAAACTTGACAAAAGTATTGGGACACTTAGGACTACCACTGGACAAAAGTATTGGGACGCTTAGGACGAAAACTGGATAAAAGTATTGGGACACTTACACTGGACAAAAGTATTGGGACACTTAGGACTACAACTTGACAAAAGTATTGGAACACTTAGGACTACCACTGGACAAAAGTATTGGGACACTTAGGACTACAACTTGACAAAAGCATTGGAACACTTAGGACTACCACTGGACAAAAGTATTGGGACACTTACACTGCACACAAGTATTGGGACACTTAGGACTAAAACTTGACAAAAGTATTGGGACACTTAGGACTACCACTGGACAAAAGTATTGGGACACTTACACTTGATAAAAGTATTGGGACACTTACACCTAAACTTGACAAAAGTATTGGGACACTTTGGACTAAAACTTGACAAAAGCATGGGGACACTTAGGACTAAAACTGGACAAAAGTATTGGGACACTTGTGACTAAAACTTGACAAAAGTTTTGGGACACTTAGGACTACAACTTGACAAAAGTATTGGGAAACTTAGGACTACAACTTGACAAAAGTATTGGGACACTTAGGACTACCACTGGACAAAAGTATTGGGACACTTACACTGGACACAAGTATTGGGAAACTTAGGACTAAAACTTGACAAAAGTATTGGGCCACTTGGGACTAAAACTTGACAAAAGTATTGGTAGTCTGGACAAAAGTATTGGGACACTTAGGACTACAACTTCACAAAAGTATTGGGACACTTAGGACTACAACTGGACAAAAGTATTGGGACACTTAGGGCAGAACTTGACAAAAGTATTGGGCCACTTGTGACTAAAACTTGACAAAAGTTTTGGGACACTTAGGACTACCACTGGACAAAAGTATTGGGACGCTTAGGACGAAAACTGGATAAAAGTATTGGGACACTTACACTGGACAAAAGTATTGGGACACTTAGGACTACAACTTGACAAAAGTATTGGAACACTTAGGACTACCACTGGACAAAAGTATTGGGACACTTAGGACTACAACTTGACAAAAGCATTGGAACACTTAGGACTACCACTGGACAAAAGTATTGGGACACTTACACTGCACACAAGTATTGGGACACTTAGGACTAAAACTTGACAAAAGTATTGGGACACTTAGGACTACCACTGGACAAAAGTATTGGGACACTTACACTTGATAAAAGTATTGGGACACTTACACCTAAACTTGACAAAAGTATTGGGACACTTTGGACTAAAACTTGACAAAAGCATGGGGACACTTAGGACTAAAACTGGACAAAAGTATTGGGACACTTGTGACTAAAACTTGACAAAAGTTTTGGGACACTTAGGACTACAACTTGACAAAAGTATTGGGAAACTTAGGACTAAAACTTGACAAAAGTATTGGGCCACTTGGGACTAAAACTTGACAAAAGTATTGGTAGTCTGGACAAAAGTATTGGGACACTTAGGACTACAACTTGACAAAAGTATTGGGACACTTAGGACTAAAACTGGACAAAAGTTTTGGGACACTTAGGACTACAACTGGACAAAAGTATTGGGACACTTAGGGCAGAACTTGACAAAAGTATTGGGCCACTTGTGACTAAAACTTGACAAAAGTTTTGGGACACTTAGGACTACCACTGGACAAAAGTATTGGGACGCTTAGGACGAAAACTGGATAAAAGTATTGGGACACTTACACTGGACAAAAGTATTGGGACACTTAGGACTACAACTTGACAAAAGTATTGGGACACTTAGGACTACAACTGGACAAAAGTTTTGGGACACTTAGGACTACAACTGGACAAAAGTATTGGGACACTTAGGGCAGAACTTGACAAAAGTATTGGGCCACTTGTGACTAAAACTTGACAAAAGTTTTGGGACACTTAGGACTACCACTGGACAAAAGTATTGGGACGCTTAGGACGAAAACTGGATAAAAGTATTGGGACACTTACACTGGACAAAAGTATTGGGACACTTAGGACTACAACTTGACAAAAGTATTGGGACACTTACACTGGACACAAGTATTGGGACACTTAGGACTACAACTTGACAAAAGTATTGGGACACTTACACTGGATAAAAGTATTGGGACACTTAGGACTACAACTTGACAAAAGTATTGGGACACTTTGGACTAAAACTTGACAAAAGCATGGGGACACTTAGGACTAAAACTGGACAAAAGTATTGGGACACTTGTGGCTAAAACTTGACAAAAGTATTGGGACACTTAGGACTACAACTTGACATAAGTATTGGGACACTTCGGATTACCACTGGACAAAAGTATTGGGACACTTACGACGAAAACTGGACAAAAGTATTGGGACACTTCGCACTAAAAGTTGACAAAAGTATTGGGACACTTAGGACTACCACTGGACAAAAGTATTGGGACACTTACACTGGACAAAAATTTTGGGACACTTCTAAAACTTGACAAACGTATTGGGACACTTAGGACTAGCACCTGCCAAATATGCGGGCCCGACCAATGCTGCTTGCAGCTTTAATTTTCATTTATTTTCTATCTATAGACTTGATGTACTTATAATTACAGTAATTGACCTTTTGTGTCCATCCCATCATGTGTTGTGTACTCTACATCTGGACTGAAATGGAACGTGAGAAAGCTTTCTTGAGGAGCAGGTAATGAAAAACAATTCCATAGCTAAATGTTAAACGGTGTCGATACGGGGAGCTTTATACTCTTTGTTGTTACAGTGTGTGTGTGTGCGTGTGTGTGGGTGTGTGTGTCAGGCCGTGTGTTTGTGTGTGCGTTTAAAGGAGAGATGGTTTCAACAAGCACAAAAGGTATGTTTGCAAAAAAAAAAGAAAACCTTGCCGTTGTCCATGAATCCGCTGGAGGGGACATTTGCAGCGTTTGTGTATTTTTACAGGAGCGCTTACATAATTCTTGTTCATAATGTTTTTCTGCGTCTCAGCATAAGCTCCTGCAAAACGAAAAGGCTGGGTGGCGTTGATTTAACGACTCCTCGTCACACTGCAAAAAGTGGAATCTAAGTAAGATGAAATATGTCAAATAAGGGTGATATTTGCTTATTTTCTGTCTGACAAGATCATTCTTCTCACTAAGCAGATTTTATGTTAGAGTGTTTTACTTGTTTTAAGTGTTTTGCTCCTAAATGATCTCAGTAAGATATTACAGATTTGATGACCTATATTGAGTAAAACATGCTTGAAACTAGAATATCAAGTGTTGCAAAGCTGTGTCATCAACACTCACAAGTAGAAAACTACTTTTTTAAAGTCATCATTTCTTATTTCAAGCATGAACAAAAAAATCATGACTTTGACACAATTGTGTCTCATAATTAAAACAGATGACAGCCAAATGGACTTTGCTGTTTTATTTTCAATGAAACAATAGAAAACACGTACTCATATAGTAGTACAGTTGGCACAGTACCGTATTTTCCGCACTATAAGGCGCACCTAAAAACCACAAATTTTCTCAAAAGCTGACAGTGCGCCTTATAACCCGGTGCGCTTTATATATGGATTAATATTAAGATTCATTTTCATAAAGTTTCGGTCTCGCAACTTCGGTAAACAGCCGCCATCTTTTTTCCCGGTAGAACAGGAAGCGCTTCTTCTTCTACGCAAGCAACCGCCAAGGTAAGCACCCGCCCCCATAGAACAGGAAGCGCTTCTTCTTCTACTGTAAGCAACCACCCGCCCGCGTAGAAGAAGAAAAAGCGCGCGGATATTACGTTTCATTTCCTTTGTGTGTTTACATCTGTAAAGACCACAAAATGGCTCCTACTAAGCGTCAGGGATCCGGTTCATGAAAAGACGCAATCTCTCCATCCGCACACGGACTACTATTTCACAGCAACTGCCTAAAGACTTTCAAGAAAAGCTGGCTACTTTCCGTGCATATTGTAAAAACAAGATAGCTGAAAAAAAGATCCGGCCAGAGAACATTATCAACATGGACGAGGTTCCACTGACTTTTGATATTCCTGTGAACCGCACTGTGGATACAACGGGAGCACGTACGGTGAATATTCGCACCACAGGGAATGAGAAGTCATCCTTCACTGTGGTTCTAGCTTGCCATGCTAATGGCCAGAAACTTCCACCCATGGTGATATTCAAAAGGAAGACCTTGCCAAAAGAGACCTCATCATAAAAGCTAACTCGAAGGGATGGATGGATGAAGAAAAGATGAGCGAGTGGTTAAGGTAAGTTTACGCGAAGAGGCCGGGTGGCTTCTTTCACGCAGCTCCGTCCATGTTGATATACGACTCCATGCGCGCCCACATCACGCTGGTTTTTAATATATTATTAAAGTTTGACTGACCTATCTGACTGTTTTTTTGACATTCCTTTAGCGCAGTTAGATGCGGCTTATAACACGGGGCGGCTTATAGGTGGACAAAGTTTTGAAATATGCCGTTCATTGAAGGCGCGGCTTATAACCCAGGGCGCCTTATGGTGCGGAAAATACGGTACAGTAAACTGACAGTTAATATTCAAACATTTGACATTTCAAAATTTTTTGAACAGAAATAGTTCATGCACATTCAGATAAATTCTTCAAAATTACAAACCCCGTTTCCATATGAGTTGGGAAATTGTGTTAGATGTAAATATAAACGGAATACAATGATTTGCAAATCCTTTTCAACCCATATTCAGTTGAATATGCTACAAAGACAACATATTTGATGTTCAAACTCATAAACATTTTTGTTTTTGCAAATAATCATGAACTTTAGAATTTGATGCCATCAACACGTGACAAAGAAGTTGGGAAAGGTGGCAATAAATACTGATAAAGTTGAGGAATGCTCATCAAACACTTATTTGGAACATCCCACAGGTGTGCAGGCTAATTGGGAACAGGTGGGTGCCATGATTGGGTATAAAAACGGCTTCCCAAAAAATGCTCAGTCTTTCACAAGAAAGGATGGGGCGAGGTACACCCCTTTGTCCACAACTGCGTGAGCAAATAGTCAAACAGTTTAAGAACAACGTTTCTCAAAGTGACATTGCAAGAAATTTAGGGATTTCAACATCTACGCTCCATAATATCATCAAAAGGTTCAGAGAATGTGGAGAAATCACTCCACGTAAGCGACATGGCCGGAAACCAACATTGAATGACCGTGACCTTCCATCCCTCAGACGGCACTGTATCAAAAACCGACATCAATCTCTAAAGGATATCACCACATGGGCTCAGGAACACTTCAAAAAACCACTGTCACTAAATACAGTTGGTCGCTACATCTGTAAGTGCAAGTTAAAGCTCTACTATGCGAAGTGAAAGCCATTTATCAACAACACCCAGAAACGCCGCCGGCTTCTCTGGGCCCGAGATCATCTAAGATGGACTCATGCAAAGTGGAAAAGTGTTCTGTGGTCTGACGAGTCCACATTTCAAATTGTTTTTGGAAATATTCGACATCGTGTCATCTGGACCAAAGGGGAAGCGAACCATTCAGACTGTTATCGACGCAAAGTTGAAAAGCCAGCATCTGTGATGGTATTGGGGTGTATTAGTGCCCAAGGCATGGGTAAATTACACATCTGTGAAGGCACCATTAATGCTGAAAGGTACATACAGGTTTTGGAACAACATATGCTGCCATCTAAGCGCCGTCTTTTTCATGGACGCCCCTGCTTATTTCAGCAAGACAATGCCAAGCCACATTCAGCACGTGTTGCAACAGCGTGGCTTTGTAAAAAAAAGAGTGCGGGTACTTTCCTGGTCCGCCTGCAGTCCAGACCTGTCTCCCATCGAAAATGTGTGGCGCATTATGAAGCGTAAAATACGACAGCGGAGACCCCGGACTGTTGAACGACTGAAGCTCTACATAAAACAAGAATGGGAAAGAATTCCACTTTCAAAGCTTCAACAATTAGTTTCCTCAGTTCCCAATCGTTTACTGAGTGTTGTTAAAAGAAAAGGTGATGTAACACAGTGGTGAACATGCCCTTTCCCAACTACTTTGGCACGTGTTGCAGCCATGAAATTCTAATTTAATTATTATTTGCAAAAAAAAAAAAAAGTTTATGAGTTTGAACATCAAATATGTTGTCTTTGTAGCATATTCAACTGAATATGGCTTGAAAAGGATTTGCAAATCATTGTATTCCGTTTATATTTACATCTAACACAATTTCCCAACTCATATGGAAACGGGGTTTGTACAATAAAAAAAAAAATTGGCCGGGGGCCGGGCTGTAACTATGTATATATATATATATATATATATATATATATATATATATATATATATATATATATATATATATATATATATATATATATATATATGTGTCTTAATAAGGTGATCCAAAAAATAGTGCTCGATACCGTGGTAGAGCGCAATATATGTATGTGTGGGGAAAAAATCACAAGACTACTTCATCTCTACAGGCCTGTTTCATGAGGGGTTCCCTCAATCATCAGGAGATTTTAATAGAAGCATTCACATACCATGGTTTATATAGGGCACATAGTGGGTAGGTACAGGCTGGCGTAGGGGCGTGGTGATTACCTAGGAGGTGTTTCCGTCTGTGCCGGCATGCTGATACAATTTCGCTGCGCTTGTTGAGGGATGACAGGTCTGGACGGTAAATAATAAACAGTTTCTCTTTCAAGCATAGGTTGCATCTTTTATTACCACTATTGTAAGGAGTGCTGGATGCAAGAATTTGCCATGTTATTGAATATTCAACATTATTGTCTTTGAGGTCCCAAATGTGTTTGCTGAGTTCTGTGGTATTCCGCAGGTTTTGGTTCCTGAAAGAAGCCTTGTGATTGTTCCATCTGGTTTTAAACTCTCCCTCGGTTAATCCTACATATGTGTCGGATGTGTTAATGTCCTTGCGTGTTACCTTAGATTGGTAAACAACTGATGTTTGTAAGCACCCCCCGTTGAGAGGGCGATCAGGTTTCTTGCGGCAGTTGCAGCCTTTGTTGGTTTTGGAGTCGCTCTGTCCGGGGGCCGACGGCTCATTTGCAATTGTTTTGTTGTGGTTTGAGATAATTTGTCGTATATTGTTCATGCAGCTGTAGCTCAATTTAATGTTGTTCTTGTTGAATACTTTTCTTAGGGTGTTGCCTTTGGGGAAGTGTTTGTCAATCAGAGTGAGGAATTTGTGGCCAATGTTAGTTGAGACGTTTTTGCTGTATGGGGGGTTGTACCAGATGATGTTGTTTCGTTTTCTGTTCTTTTTTGGTTGGTTTCCTGGCGTGGGTTCATAGGTGAGGGTGAAATTGTATCCGCTTTCATCAAGGGCTTTTTGGTACGGGGGGGTTTCTTGGTCAAATTCAGCTTTGCTAGATGACAGCATCGATAGCCTTTTATTAATTCCGGTAGGTATTCTTTTCGTGGTGGTGGGTGGGTGGTTGCTGTCATGGTGCACGTATTGGAGTGTTGTGTTGGGTTTCGTGAATGGTTGGTAGCTGTTATTTCTCAGGTTGAAAGTGACGTCAAGGAAGTTGACGGTTTGCTTGTTGGCTTCAATCGTGATCCGTAGGCCGTTCTCTTTGAAAATTTGGCATATGCGCTTCTTGGTATTCTCGCTGCTCCTTGGCGAGGCGCGACACACTGCCAGTCCGTCATCACGGTAAATACCAAGGTTCAGATTGAGGCTGGCGAGCTGGGAGAGGAGGAAACTCCCAACGAGTTCACACGTTTCTGCTCCGTCAAAACTTCCCATAGTGACGTCAAATGTTGCATTGTTCTTTTTTTGCCATGGTGTACTGTTGTGGATGAGAATGGAGTTTTGTGCGTGGATGATGATGTTTCTTTCGTTGCCTGTGATTGAGTCGTAGTCTGAGGCGAAGTCTAGTGCTTGAGTCAGTAGGTATATATATATATATATATATATATATATATATATATATATATATATATATATATATATATATATATATATATACATACATATATATATTCCTTGTGCACTAATTGACTGAAAGAGCACGCACTTGGCGCGATGATGTCATGTTATCCATGGAAAAATGCATTTTTAGACAATATGATTTGCCTGAGCGGCTAGGAGACCCCGAAAGTAACAAGTGGTTGCCTTGTTGCCTTTCCATTAAGAACAATACATTTGTTTTTAGTATAAGTTTGCTGGTTTCAAGAAATGTAATATCATTATGTCAAGATAATGGCACTAGCATGTACTTCATTTAACAATATTTTTCAACATATTGAAGTCTTCCGCCCGATTGTAGCTGAGATAGGCTCCAGCGCCCCCCGCGACCCCAAAGGGGAATAAGCGGTAGAAAATGGATGGATGGATGGATATTGAAGTCTCTTTTTTTTTCTACCAAGAAAAGTGCACTTGTTATTAGTGAGAATATACTTATTTTAAGCTATTTTTGGGTTCATTGAGGTTAACTAATTTTACTTGTTTTGGAAAGTCTTGACAAGCCAAATGTTCTTGTTCTATTGGCAGATAATTCTGCTTAGTTCAAGTAAAATACCCCTCATTTTTGTATTTGTTTCCCTTGTTTCTGAACACTGACTTTTTGCAGTGCACTTAATCACTTTTGTTCCATCTCCCACTTTTCTCACCAGAATACAAACGTGAATTGACCATTTTTCATTGTTTTGAAGAATAGGTTCCAACTCTCAGCCTCTGGTGATTCTGCTAAAAATGCTTCATAGTAGTAGGAGGAGTCATGCGCTCTTAAAAGATCTGGAGAGATGTACTCACCTCCCACCCACTACACACCTACCATACCTCTTGGAGGCGAGCGAGAGAGAGAGAGAGAGAGAAAGGAGAAGTCATAAGGCATAAGTTGAAATGAGCTTGTTGAGGTGTGAGGAAAGGAGGAGGAGGAGGTGGTGGAGAAGGTCTTTGCCCGAGTCTGACAGTTCTCTGCCAGCAGTGGAGCCAGAGGACCATACCGCCGTATTTACCTTTTTTTTTTCACCCACACGGGGAGTTGTTGAACTGAAGGCAAAGACTCAACTGAGTGCTTGCTTTAGGAAGCAGATTCCAGTCGCCACGGTGCCTAAACAATGGAAGCCAACTCCAAAAAGCACGGCTTTAGAAAGGGTCGGAGTGCCACTTTCAGCATTGATGGCTTCAACATCACCATAGGTAAGTCTCAGTCTTTTTCCACACACTCATGTGTGTGAGCGAGAGTGTGTGTGTGTGTGTGTGTGTTAGGCAAGCAGGCGTTTTAGCAAGGCAGACACGGCTGCATGGTTGAGCACATCACATTGGAGCCTCGCTGCTTAACTGGGCGCATTAGTCCATTCTGCTGAAGTTGATGCTTGCAGCCGCACTGCGAGCACACCATGGAAACAAGCGAGCTTTTAGACCAGCGCTGACGTCACCCAGGGGTTCGTTCTATCGTCCTGACAACCGCAGTGTTGATCAGTTTGGGCGCTGGGGGAAATGTGGGGAAACTTTTAATCTGAGAGTTCTTTAGGATCATGACTTTTGTTGCGATGCTACAGGCCAGTGTTTTTCAACCTTTTCTGAGCCAAGGCACATTTTTTGCGTTGACAAAATGCGGAGGCACACCACCAGCAGAAATCATTAAAAAAGGAAACTCAGTTGACAGTAAAAAGTCGTTGTCGCAAAGAGAGATACTCCTTCTTCTTATCTAGTCTTATGTCCAGGTGCGGAGGACAATGGGTATGTGTTTGGGCTGAAAAGACAAGACAGCGAGGGTGGGAGGGAGAGAGACTTTATAGAATAGAAGGTTTCCATTTTTTAGATCAGACGATCTTAGTGTTCTATGCTGGACTGGTCTCATTTATATTTACAAAGCTTTGCAAATATATTACAAAATACCTATTCTGTCTCTGGTGGTTCTTCTACTCAGCTTTAAGTGTCGTAAAGAGCTTGGGAGCGACGACCAGAAACTTGAATTCCCTGGGAGGAACAACTGGTCAAACGCAACAGCACACATACCCGATATGTCCTGGTTGTGCTTGATACATCTCTGGCTTAGTAGTTTAAGACCATGATACCAATATGTAACCAATGATGTAATATTGTATAATCATGAACATCTTTCACCAATCTACTTTACTTTACGTCCTAATGCAAGTAGGACATGTTTGATGTCCTTCATGCTAATATGACATCACATGACATGCATAAGCTATAAGGAAGGGAGTTGTCCTGCACTCCATGGAACAGAACTACAGGAATGAAATTGTAAAGCGGGAAGGACACAGGTATGTCATTTCTAGATCTGAGATACTTTTATGTAAATATGATAAGTATATTTGTTGTTGTTGTTACCGACGCATTAATGTCTGGTGCAAGTACAATAAGCCATTCTTTGGTTCAATGTTAGCAAGCTATCCTGCAAAGATCCTGTAATAGATGTGCTGTGAAATAACACCAGGACAAGCTACTGGACTTCATTTGAACTACCGTCTTCTCACACATTTCAAGTGCAGGCGCACAAAAGTCCTAAAAGTAGTTGACAGTAAAACAAAAGTCCCAAATAAGCGGACTGTAAGACAAGGCATTCTGCGGTGTACAGCAGTGTTTTTCAACCTTTTTTGAGCCAAGGCACATTTTTTGCGTTGACAAAATGCGGAGGCACACCACCAGCAGAAATCATTAAAAAAGGAAACTCAGTTGACAGTAAAAAGTCGTTGTCGCAATTGTTGGATATGACTTTAAAGCATAACCAAGCATCAATCAATCAATCAATCAATGTTTATTTATATAGCCCTAAATCACAAGTGTCTCAAAGGGCTGCACAAGCCACAACGACATCCTCGGTACAAAGCCCACATACGGGCAAGGAAAAACTCACCCCAGTGGGACGTCGATGTGAATGACTATGAGAAACCTTGGAGAGGACCGCATATGTGGGTAACGCCCCCCTCTAGGGGAGACCGAAAGCAATGGATGTTGAGTGGGTCTGACATAATATTGTGAGAGTCCAGTCCATAGTGGATCTAACATAATAGTAAGAGTCCAGTCCATAGTGGGGCCAGCAGGACACCATCCCGAGCGGAGACGGTTCAGCAGCGCAGAGATGTTCCCAGCCGATGCACAGGCGAGCGGTCCACCCCGGGTCCCGACTCTGGACAGCCAGCACTTCATCCATGGCCACCGGACCTGTGCCCCCCCCCCCCCCCCCCCCCCTCAAGGAAAAGGGGAGCAGAGGAGAAAAGAAAAGAAACGGCAGATCAACTGGTCTAACAGGGGGGCTATTTATAGGCTAGAGTATACAAATGAGTTTTAAGATGGGACTTAAATGCTTCTACTGAGGTAGCATCTCTAATTGTTACCGGGAGGGCATTCCATAGTACTGGAGCCCCAATAGAAAACGCTCTATAGCCCGCAGACTTTTTTGGGGCTCTGGGAATCACTAATAAGCCGGAGTTCTTTGAAGGCAGATTTCTTGCCGGGACATATGGTACAATGCAATCGACAAGATAGGACGGAGCTAGACCGTGTAGTATTTTATACGTAAGTAGTAAAACCTTAAAGTCACTTCTTAAGTGCACAGGAAGCCAGTGCAGGTGAGCCAGTATAGGTATATATGTATATGTATATATGTATATAAAGGTATATACAGTATAGGCGTAATATGATCAAACTTTCTTGTTCTTGTCAAAAGTCTAGCAGCCGCATTTTGTACCAACTGTAATTTTTTAATGCTAGACATAGGGAGACCCGAAAATAATACGTTACAGTAGTCGAGACGAGACGTAACGAACGCATGAATAATGATCTCAGCGTCGCTAGTGGATAAAATAGAACGAATTTTAGCGATATTACGGAGATGAAAGAAGGCCGTTTTAGTAACACTCTTAATGTGTGACTCAAAGGAGAGAGTTGGGTGGAAGATAATACCCAGATTCTTTACTGATTCGCCTTGTGTAATTGTTTGGTTGTCAAATGTTAAGGTGGTATTATTAAATAAATGTCGGTGTTTAGCAGGACCGATAATCAGCATTTCCGTTTTCTTGGCGTTGAGTTGCAAGAAGTTAGCGGACATCCATTGTTTAATTTCATTAAGACACGCCTCCAGCTGACTACAATCCGGCGTGTTGGTCAGCTTTAGGGGCATGTAGAGTTGGCTGTCATCAGCATAACAATGAAAGCTAACACCGTATTTGCGTATGATGTCGCCTAGCGGCAGCATGTAGATACTAAAGAGTGCAGAGCCAAGAACCGAACCCTGAGGAACTCCGCACGTTACCTTAACATAGTCCGAGGTCACATTATTATGGGAGACGCATTGCATCCTGTCAATAAGATAAGAGTTAAACCACGACAAAGCTAAGTCTGACATACCAATACGTGTTTTGATACGCTCTAATAAAATATTATGATCGACGGTATCGAAAGCAGCGCTAAGATCAAGAAGCAGCAACATAGATGACGCATCAGAATCCATCGCTAGCAGTAGATCATTAGTCATTTTTGCGAGGGCTGTCTCCGTAGAGTGATTTGCCCTGAAACCGGATTGAAAAGGTTCACAGAGATTGTTAGACACTAAGTGTTCATTTAGCTGCTGTGCGACAATTGTTTCGAGGATTTTCGAAATAAAGGGAAGCATGCATCACTATAGCTCTTGTCTCAAAGTAGGTGTACTGTCACCACCTGTCACATCACACCCTGACTTATTTGGACTTTTTTGCTGTTTTCCTGTGTGTAGTGTTTCACTTCTCGTCTTGCGCTCCTATTTTGGTGGCTTTTCTCGTTTTGTTGGTATTTTCCTGTAGCAGTTTCATGTCTTCCTTTGAGCGATATTCCCCGCATCTGCTTTGTTTTAGCAATCCAGACTGTTTAATTATCTTTTGTGTGGACATTGTTAGGGATGTCCCGATCGGATATTTGGATCGGATCGGCTGCCGATATTTGCCAAAAATTGCGTATCGGCAAGGCCTGGGAAAATGCCGATCCAGATCCAGTTTTTAAAAAAACGCCCGTCCGTGTTTTCCAACGCACCGATTTAAATAATACATTCCACTTTTCTGCTGCTCCGTAATTTCCGTTCCGCATTTTCCAGCACACCTTCAACACATCCACAGGTCTGTGGAATCTCACGCAGTTGCTTTTAGCTGCTGGCATTACACGACAGGCTCTTGTCACTCTTTCCTGTGTCTCCCTCTCACAGACAGCAAGCGCACCTTCTTACACACGTCACAAACTGTCACGACATACGTCACATACTGTCACGTCATACGTCACATACGTATACGTCCTCTCCCAGCAGAGAGCGAGGTAGCGGCATGGCTAACGTTAGCTGTGATGCTAGCGCAGCCGCTAAGGTGCGCGCCTGCTCAAGCGTCCTCTGCGCACGGCAAATCTATGCCACGCACAAAATCAAATAAAAAAAATAAGCGCTTAACAATTTTCGACACACGGACACGACAGAGACAACAGTTTTCGTCATCATTGTTCAAATATTGTGACGTCTGTTGAGACGCTTATCTCCATTCGGTGCCACACGTCCACACCATCAAAATGGCAAAAAGTTCCACATCAACACCGTATGAAAAAATTAGTGATTTTTTTAGTTGTGATTTCCTTCTCTGCATGAAAGTTTAAAAGTAGCATATATTGATGCAGTATGAAGAAGAATGTTTTAATGTAGACATGCAAGCCTTGAAAGAACATTTTGAAAATCAAGACTACATTTCCTGCAAATGGGTGCATTTCTACCCTATATTTTAACTTTAGATTTATTCTCATATCAAACTCTTTTGGCTGTCTTTTTGACACTTACATCCGGCGCCCCCCTCCACACCCTGGATTATAAATAATGTAAATAATTCAATGTGATTATCTTGTGTGATGACTGTATTATGATGATAGTATATATCTGATAGTATATATCTGTATCATGAATCAATTTAAGTGGACCCCGACTTAAACAAGTGGAAAAACTTATTGGGGTGTTACCATTTAGTGGTCAATTGTACGGAATATGTACTTCACTGTGCAACCTACTAATAAAAGTCTCAATCAATCAATCAAAACACATAGAATCATCATACTGCTGTGATTATATGCATCAAGTGTTCATTCAAGGCTAAGGCAAAATATCGAGATATATATCGTGTATCGTAATATGGCCTTAAAATATGGCAATATTAAAAAAAGGCCATATCGCCCAGCCCTAGTTCAATGATGCCATTTCTGTTTGTCATGTATAATTTTGTCTATTTTGTGTTTATCCTTGAATAAACAGGTCAGTTTCTTGTTACCAACCATTGTGTATTATTCAAACTCCCCTAATTCAGCTGGCTAGTTGTTATCAAGAGTACTAAAACCCTTTTCAACATGATTCTGACAACTAAGTAGGCTAAATAACTTTAAACTTTAATACATATCGGTCAGTATCGGTATCGGTCAGTATCGGTATCGGATCGGAAATGCAAAAACAATATCGGTATCGGATCGGAAGTGCAAAAACCTGGATCGGGACATCCCTAGACATTGTTGATTGTCATGTCATGTACGGATGTACTTTGTGGACGCCACACGCTGTAAGTCTTTGCTGTCGTCCAGCATTCTGTTTACTTTGTAGCCAGTTCAGTTTTAGTTTCGTTCTGCATAGCCTTCCCTAAGCTTCAATGCCTTTTCTTAGCGGCACTCAGCGACACTTGCCTTTTATTTATTTTTGGTTTAAAGGGGAACATTATCACCAGACCTATGTAAGCGTCAATATATACCTTGATGTTGCAGGAAAAAGACCATATATTTTTTTAACCGATTTCCGAACTCTAAATGGGTGAATTTTGGCGAATTAAACGCCTTTCTAGTATTCGCTCTCGGAGCGATGACGTCACAACGTGGCGTCACATCGGGAAGCAATCCGCCATTTTCTCAAACACCGAGTCAAATCAGCTCTGTTATTTTCCGTTTTTTCGACTGTTTTCCGTACCTTGGAGACATCATGCCTCGTCGGTGTGTTGTCGGAGGGTGTAACAACACCAACAGGGACGGATTCAAGTTGCACCAGTGGCCCAAAGATGCCAAAGTGGCAAGAAATTGGACGTTTGTTCCGCACACTTTACCCACGAAAGCTATGCTACGACAGAGATGGCAAGAATGTGTGGATATCCTGCGACACTCAAAGCAGATGCATTTCCAACCATAAAGTCAAAGAAATCTGCCGCCAGACCCCCATTGAATCTGCCGGAGTGTGTGAGCAATTCAGGGACAAAGGACCTCGGTAGCACGGCAAGCAATGGCGGCAAGTTTGTTCCCGCAGACGAGCGAGCTAAACCCCCTATCGACCCTAGCTTCCCTGGCCTGCTGACATCAACTCCAAAACTGGACAGATCAGCTTTCAGGAAAAGAGCGCGGATGAGGGTATGTCTACAGAATATATTAATTGATGAAAATTGGGCTGTCTGCACTCTCAAAGTGCATGTTGTTGCCAAATGTATTTCATATGCTGTAAACCTAGTTCATAGTTGTTAGTTTCCTTTAATGCCAAACAAACACATACCAATCGTTGGTTAGAAGGCGATCGCCGAATTCGTCCTCGCTTTCTCCCGTGTCGCTGGCTGTCGTGTCGCTTTCGCTTGCATACGGTTCAAACCGATATGGCTCAATAGCTTCAGTTTCTTCTTCAATTTGGTTTTCGCTACCTGCCTCCACACTACAACCATCCGTTTCAATACATGCGTAATCTGTTGAATCGCTTAAGCCGCTGAAATCCGAGTCTGAATCAGAATCAGAATCAGAATCAGAATCAGCTTTATTGTCATTACGCAAGGTAACGAGATTGAGGCCATTCCATACAGTGCGATGTGTGCATGCTAGAAAAACAATGTGCAAATATATAAAAATTTAAAAAATGTAGAAGTGCAATGAATATGGTGTGAATGAATATATACATGAAAAAACAAAACAAAAACAGGGTGGTTGGTGGAATGGGTTATTGCACCGAAGAGAAGGCAGTTATGAGGGACAATGGGGCAGTCCGTTCAGGATGGTTATGGCCCTGGGGAAGAAGCTGTTCTTTAGCCTGTTTGTTTTGGTTTTAATGCACCTGTAGCGCTTCCCAGAGGGCAGCAGGTGGAACAGGTCAGAGCCAGGGTGGGTGCTGTCCTTGATGATGGCACTGGCTCTGTTGAGGCAGCGGGAGGTGTAGATGTCCGTCAGAGAGGGGAGAGGGCGGCCGATGATCTTCTGAGCCGTCTTGACCACTCTTTGCAGCCTCTCCCTGTCTGCTGCAGTGCAGCTGCCGTACCATACCGTAATACAGTAGGTCAGCAGGCTCTCGATGGACGAGCGGTAGAAGGTCAGCAGCAGGTCAGGCTTCAGGTTGTACTTCCCGAGGACTCTAAGGAAGTGTAGCCGCTGCTGAGCCTTCTTGCTAATGTCGCTATAGCTTGCTGTTCTTTCCGCCATGTTTGTTTGTGTTGGCTTCACTATGTGACGTCACAGGAAAATGGACGGGTGTATATAGCGATGGTTAAAATCAGGCGCTTTGAAGCTTTTTTTAGGGATATTGCGTGATGGGTAAAATTTTGAAAAAAAACTTCGAAAAATAAAATAAGCCACTGGGAACTGATTTTTAATGGTTTTAACAATTCTGAAATTGTGATAATGTTCCCCTTTAAGTGTTTGATACCTGTTTACCTGCACACTGCCTCCCGCCTTGTCTGTGTGTCTGCAGCACGGTGCTACAGGGGTTGGTGCGTGTGCCTCACAATATGAAGGTCCTGGGTTCGATCCCCTGGCTCTGGGTTTTTCTTTGTGGAGTTTGCATGTTCTCCCCGTGACTGCGTGGGTTCCCTCCGGGTACTCCGGCTTCCTCCCACCTCCAAAGACATGCACCTGGGGATAGGCCCCTCCCACCTCCAAAGACATGCACCTGGGGATAGGTTGATTGGCAACACTAAATGGTCCCTAGTGTGTGAATGTTGTCTGTCTATCTGTGTTGGCCCTGCGATGAGGTGGCCACTTGTCCAGGGTGTACACCGCCTTCCGCCCGAGTGCAGCTGGCATAGGCTCCCCCCCCCCCCCCCCCCCGCCTACTTGAAAGAGACAAGCAGTAGAAAATGGATGGATGGATGGATGTCTGTGTGTCACTGCACACAAAAAACACATAAAACCGAATATATCAGTTCAGAATTGGTACTTTTGAGAAAGAGGGCTTGGAAAGTATCTTTTGGCTGTCACATGGCCTCCATCACTGACACGCTGGATGCTGGCATGGACAGTTGTCATGGCAACCCAGAAGAATCACAATCAATGGGCACGGTCTTTTGCCAATCACCTCTTCTGAGGCATGACTGCACAGTCGTAGGACCTCATTGCCCCTCGGCTCCATTGCACCATGAACCCTGCAGAACTGCTCTGCTGGTGTTTGGACTCCAACTCTGGCGTTTTGTCATGAAGCGGCCATGTCAGCGCAGTCGTGATGCAACAGAAAAACATTTAAACTTTGCCACTGGTTTGGGTCAGGGTTAGAGGGTTAGGGTTATAATAAGCCCATGCCCAATAAGGCATTAATAAGTTCTTAATAATGACTAGTTAAGAGCCAATATGTTACTAATTTGCAACTAATTAATGGTGAATATGTTCCCCATACTAAAGTGTTACCATGTTTTATTACTGGTGCATAAAATGAAGTGTGCATAAACATCACCTTGTTCAAAGAACAAAAGCAACACAGTGCATAAACTCACAACAAATTACCAGAGGTGGGTAGAGTAGCCAGAAATTGTACTCAAGTAAGAGTACTGTTACTTTAGAGATTTATTACTCAAGTAAAAGTAAGGAGTAGTCACCCAAATATTTACTTGAGTAAAAGTAAAAAGTATGTTGTGAAAAAACTACTCAAGTACTGAGTAACTGATGAGTAACATACACACACATATCATATATATATATATCTTTCCCAAAGACAACACCCTAAGAAAAGTATTAGGGTGTTGTCTTTCCCAAAGACAACACCCTAAGAAAAGTATTCAACAAGAACAACATTAAATTGAGCTACAGCTGTATGAACAATATACGACAAATCATCTCAAACCACAACAAAACAATTGCAAATGAGCCGTCGGCCCCCGGACAGAGCGACTCCAAAACCAACAAAGGCTGTAACTGTCGAAAGAAACCTGATTGCCCTCTCAACGGGGGGTGCTTACAAACATCAGTTGTCTACCAATCTAAGGTAATACGCAAGGACATTAACACATCCGACACATATGTAGGATTAACCGAGGGAGAATTCAAAACCAGATGGAACAATCACAAGGCTTCTTTCAGGAACCAAAACCTGCGGAATACCACAGAACTCAGCAAACACATTTGGGACCTCAAAGACAATAATGTTGAATATTCAATAACATGGCAAATTCTTGCATCCAGCACACCTTACAATAGTGGTAATAAAAGATGCAACCTATGCTTGAAAGAGAAACTGTTTATTATTTACCGTCCAGACCTGTCATCCCTCAACAAGCGCAGCGAAATTGTAACAGCATGCCGCCACAGACGGAAACACCTCCTAGGTAACACATGAGCCAATCACCACGCCCCTACGCCAGCCTGTACCCACCCACTCTGTGCCCTATATAAACCATGGTATGTGAATGCTCCCATATATATATATATATATATATATATATATATATATATATATATATATATATATATATATATATACACATATATATATATATATATACACATATATATATATATATATATACAGTATATAATTTATATTTATTTATTTTGCCGTTTTTGTTTACATGTTAAAGGTGTTTTAATGAATATACATGCATGTTTAACACATATAGATTCCTTTCTTTCATGAAGACAAGAATATAAGTTGGTGTATTACCTGATTCTGATGACTTGCATTGACTGTAATCAGACAGTAGTGCTGATAGCGTCCACGTTTTCAAATGGAGGAGAAAAAAAGTTCCTCCTTTCTGTCTAATACCACATGAAAGTGGTTGGTTTTTGGCATCTTATTTATCCAGCTTCCATATTCGTTTTTATACACTTTACAAGAAATACATTGGCGGCAAACTCCGTAGCTTGCTAGCTTGTTTGCGCTGACTTTCGGAGACTCTTGTTTTGAAAGCGCAGGCGCGATGGAGCGGCACTTTTATTGTGAAGACAGGAACTGTGCAGTCAGTCTTTAGGCTTTTGACGGGATGTACGGTTGAAATAAAAAGGGGTATTTTTTCCTTCACACTTTTGATTGATTGATTGAAACTTTTATTAGTAGATTGCACAGTACAGTACATATTCCGTACAATTGACCACTAAATGGTAACACCCCAATAAGTTTTTCAACTTGTTTAAGTCAGGTCATGTGACCGCCTGGCTCTGTTTGATTGGTCCAACGTCACCAGTGACTGCATCTGATTGGTGAAACGGAGTGAACGTCACCAGTGACTGTATTTGTTGAAACGCAGGCACTATGACAGACCAAAACAAACAAAGCGTGCATTAACAAATCGATAAAAATTAGTAGCGAGTAGCGAGCTGAATGTAGATAAAAGTAGCGGAGTAAAAGTAGCGTTTCTTCTCTATAAATATACTCAAGTAAAAGTAAAAGTATGTTGCATTAAAACTACTCTTAGAAGTACAATTTATCCCAAAAGTTACTCAAGTAGATGTAACGGAGTAAATGTAGCGCGTTACTACCCACCTCTGCAAATTACACACCTGCAAATCAGTCTGACTTCTGCTGTTGTCGTATCCGTAATACGCCGATAGGGAGAAGTTTTTATTTACTCGATGAGTCGGGTGTGTCTCGACCTTTGCCAAACCCCTGAGCCCGACTCACCGAACCCCTAGGGTTCCATCCAACCCAGGTTAAGAACCACTGATCCACTGTTTATTTACCCCAATCACTGCAGATTTAGGCGTATTTTGAAAGGTTTAGAGGCAAAAATAAAAGCGATCATGAAATAAAGGTTTTAAATGGGATGGAGCTGATTTTTACTGTCATGTCTGTGTAATCATGTTTTGTTTTAAGTCATGTTTTGTTTAGTTTCTGGCTTTTCACTCCCTTGTCTTGTTTGCATGATTACCCATTAGTTTCACCTGTTCCACGTTTGGACTCATTGTGCACTCTTGTTTGTCACCATAGCAACCATTAGTTTTCACCTGTCACGTCACGCACCTGTTTCACGTTTTGAGTCACGCACCTGCTTTCACTAATCATGTCCATAGTATTTAAGTTCATTCATTTTCTGTTGTTCGTCCTGACGACATCCCCGCATTTATGCCCCCTGTCACACTCTGTCCACCTCTGCGCACTTCATGTCCATGCCAAGTAAGTTTGTTTATTATTGCCACAGTTAGTGTTTTTTTTGTTGTTCATAGTTTTTTGCCCCCGTGCAAGTCGTTTGTTTTCGTTAGTCAAGTTTGTACATCCGCCTTGAGCGCGCTTTTTGTTCCTTTGTTAGTGTAAAATAAATAATGTCTTCACCTTCACGCCATGTCTGGTCCAAATGTTCATTTGCACCTCGGGAGAACAAACCAAGCCAAAGTCCAAGTCATGACATTTACACTCTTAAGAAAAATATTTTTGTAGAAAATGTAAACCATTCATCATCCCCAAAAAGTGACTGCTACCTCACTTCACTTGACACTTTCAGTATTTACAGAAGAAAAGATTGGAGGCACATCATGTCTTTACATCTGAGGGGTCCACAAATTAAACATTAATGCGTGAAAGACAAAGTTGGACTCATTGGTGCATCGGTAAGTCACGTATTTGATTGACATAATGAGTGCCGTGTTGCTGTGATCGTGACGCTAGTGAGAAAAAGGATAAGTTTGTTTAAAGTTGATTTCCTGCTCCAAATATTAGTCTCATCTACAAATCATGTCTGCAGTTGTTTTCATGGTGTGAAGTTCATATTTGGTCTCATTATTTAGCTGTGTGTGTCCCTGTTGTTCAGCATGAATCTTTGCTAGTGATATCAAGATATAGTTTATGTTGTTGATCCTATGAGAGATTTATTCATCTGGTTTATTAATACTATTAAGCAGAGGTGTGGACTCGAGTCACATGACTTGGACTCGAGTCAGACTCGAGTCATGAATTTGATGACTTTAGACTCGACTTGACAAAATGTAAAAAGACTTGCAACTCGACTTCGACTTTAACATCAATGACTTGTGACTTCACTTGGACTTGAGCCTTTTGAATTGACATGACTTGACATGACTTGCTACTTTCCCCAAAACCCAAAGATGAAAAAGTTATTCGGGAGCGCTCCGTATTTTTCATTGTGTACTTGTCTATCAGCGTTGCGTGTGTCAGCTGGTGTGCTCTCAGTACAACAGCCAATCAAATTAGATCTACTTTGTTTTCATCACACAGCATTCATCCAATCAAATTGCAGGACAACCAACGAAGAAGACATGTCCAAACCACACGCCAGTGAACAAAAAATGATACCTAAAATAATTTTGTTTGGGTATAAAAATTACGAGGTGGTCAACACAAAACAGTTTGCAGTATGCAACACATGCGGTTCCAAAATTACTGATGCAGAGGCAACAACTTCCAACTTCGTCCGGCATTTGAAGTTGCACAAAGAACGGTAAGTTGTGAATGTAAGATAACGTTTATTGGCTAAGTAACGTGACTTTTATTTGCTGTGTAGTTAAATCAGTGAGGCTGTAAACTCACTGCTAACGTTATAACGTTATTGCAAACACGGGAATCTGTTGCAGTTCACTACCTTATTCATACTTTTTGTTCAGTGATTTTTTTTAAGCAGGGTTACGTTAGTCAATATATCACACGTAACGTTAGACGGCGGTCAGCAGCACCGCGTATTTTAGCCACCTAAAAAAAGACAAAAATAGTCAAATAAAGGTCAGTTAAAATGTATACTATATTATGAATATGTGTACCGTTTTAGCTAGCTTTCTGACATACTGTTGGTTGTTTACCTCAGTGGTCCCCAACCACCGGGCCGCGGCCCGGTACTGGTCCGTGGATTGATTGGTATCGGGCCGCACAAGAAATAATTTTTTTTTTCTTTCTTTTTTTAATTAAATCAACATAAAAAACACAAGATACACTTACAAGTAGTGCACCAACCCAAAACAACTCTCTCCCCCCTTTTGTTCTGGGCATTGAACATGAAGACTCTTCCTTCACTGTTCCGAGTGGCCATGAGAGTCTTGGCAGTGCCTGCCTCCAGTGCTCCAGTGGAGCGAGTTTTCAGCCATGGTGGCATCATACTACGCCCCCATCGTGCACAAATGACTGACAGACTCTTGGCTAATTTGGTCTTTTGCAAATGCAATGCAGCATAGGGCCCTGACATATAAAAAGTACAACTTTTTTGTTATGTTCACGTATATGTCATGTTTTTTCAATGTTAACACTTTTGTACAAATAAGTACATTTGCACTTTATTTTTCAATGTGTTTGTTCTGTAAAGGAATGAGTTAATGTTTAAAATGACTGGTTAATAGTGCTATTATAAAGTGCAATGTCAGCACAATTTTCTTTCCTGCAATTTAAAATGCACTTGTTTTAATAAATAAATACAGCGTTTGAAAAGCATACACAATCTGTGTTAATATATTAGTCTGTGGTTAAAAGGACTTGAAAGGACTCGAAACTCAAAATGCAGGACTTAGGACTTGACTTGAGACTTTCCAGTCTTGACTTTGGACTTGACTCGGGGCTTGCCTGTCTTGACTCGGGACTTGACTCGGACTTGAGGGCAAAGACTTGAGACTTACTTGTGACTTGCAAAACAATGACTTGGTCCCACCTCTGCTATTAAGGATACTGTATGTTCTTGATGCTAACAAGTGTGCATCCGTGTCGAATAAAGCACTTGACTTTCCTGCACAAAAACAACATCTGACGCTGAGATCATTATTCATGCGTTCGTTACGTGTCGTCTCCATTACTGTAACCTATTATTTTCGGGTCTCCCTATGTCTAGCATTAAAAGATTACAGTTGGTACAAAATGCGGCTGCTAGACTTTTGACAGGAACAAGAAAGTTTGATCATATTACGCCTATACTATATATACCTTTATTTATATATATATATATACAGGTAAAAGCCAGTAAATTAGAATATTTTGAAAAACTTGATTTATTTCAGTAATTGCATTCAAAAGGTGTAACTTGTACATTATATTTATTCATTGCACACAGACTGATGCATTCAAATGTTTATTTCATTTCATTTTGATGATTTGAAGTGGCAACAAATGAAAATCCAAAATTCCGTGTGTCACAAAATTAGAATATTACTTAAGGCTAATACAAAAAAGGGATTTTTAGAAATGTTGGCCAACTGAAAAGTATGAAAATGAAAAATATGAGCATGTACAATACTCAATACTTGGTTGGCGCTCCTTTTGCCTCAATTACTGCGTTAATGCGGCGTGGCATGGAGTCGATGAGTTTCTGACACTGCTCAGGTGTTATGAGAGCCCAGGTTGCTCTGATAGTGGCCTTCAACTCTTCTGCGTTTTTGGGTCTGGCATTCTGCATCTTCCTTTTCACAATACCCCACAGATTTTCTATGGGGCTAAGGTCAGGGGAGTTGGCGGGCCAATTTAGAACAGAAATACCATGGTCCGTAAACCAGGCACGGGTAGATTTTGCGCTGTGTGCAGGCGCCAAGTCCTGTTGGAACTTGAAATCTCCATCTCCATAGAGCAGGTCAGCAGCAGGAAGCATGAAGTGCTCTAAAACTTGCTGGTAGACGACTGCGTTGACCCTGGATCTCAGGAAACAGAGTGGACCGACACCAGCAAATGACATGGCACCCCAAACCATCACCCAACCATGCAAATTTTGCATTTCCTTTGGAAATCGAGGTCCCAGAGTCTGGAGGAAGACAGGAGAGGCACAGGATCCACGTTGCCTGAAGTCTAGTGTAAAGTTTCCACCATCAGTGATGGTTTGGGGTGCCATGTCATCTGCTGGTGTCGGTCCACTCTGTTTCCTGAGATCCAGGGTCAACGCAGCCGTCTACCAGCAAGTTTTAGAGCACTTCATGCTTCCTGCTGCTGACCTGCTCTATGGAGATGGAGATTTCAAGTTCCAACAGGACTTGGCGCCTGCACACAGCGCAAAATCTACCCGTGCCTGGTTTACGGACCATGGTATTTCTGTTCTAAATTGGCCCGCCAACCCCCCTGACCTTAGCCCCATAGAAAATCTGTGGGGTATTGTGAAAAGGAAGATGCAGAATGCCAGACCCAAAAACGCAGAAGAGTTGAAGGCCACTATCAGAGCAACCTGGGCTCTCATAACACCTGAGCAGTGCCAGAAACTCATCGACTCCATGCCACGCCGCATTAACGCAGTAATTGAGGCAAAAGGAGCTCCAACCAAGTATTGAGTATTGTACATGCTCATATTTTTCATTTTCATACTTTTCAGTTGGCCAACATTTCTAAAAATCCCTTTTTTGTATTAGCCTTAAGTAATATTCTAATTTTGTGACACACGGAATTTTGGATTTTCATTTGTTGCCACTTCAAATCATCAAAATGAAATGAAATAAACATTTGAATGCATCAGTCTGTGTGCAATGAATAAATATAATGTACAAGTTACACCTTTTGAATGCAATTACTGAAATAAATCAAGTTTTTCAAAATATTCTAATTTACTGGCTTTTACCTGTGTATATATATACATACACACCTGCACTGGCTTCCTGTGCACTTAAGATGTGACTTTAAGGTTTTACTACTTACGTATAAAATACTACACGGTCTAGCTCCATCCTATCTTGCTGATTGTATTGTACCATATGTCCCGGCAAGAAAACTGCCTTCAAAGAACTCCGGCTTATTAGTGATTCCCAGAGCCCAAAAAAAGTCTGCAGGCTATAGAGCGTTTTTGTCATGTCTGTGTGATCATGTTTTGTTTTAGTCATTTTCGGTTTTGTTTTTGGACTTTTTGTGCACTTTTGTTTTGTTTTGTCACCATAGCAACCATTAGTTTTCACCTCTCACGTCACGCACCTGTTTCACGTTTTGAGTCACGCACCTGCTTTCACTAATCATGTCTATAGTATTTAAGTTCATTGTTTTCAGTTTGTCGTTCTGGCGACATCCCACATTTATGGTCTTCACATTCCTGACACTTGTTTCATGTCCATCGTTCATGCTGCTCCTTTTGTCCATGCCAAGTAAGTTTTGTTTATTAATGCCACAGTTAGTGTTTTTTGTTGTTCATAGTTTCTGCCTTTGTGCAAGTATTTGTTTTCATAGCCAGGTTGTTTCTCCGCCACTGTGCGCGCTTTTTCTTGATAAAATTAAATAAATCATGTACTTACATTCCCGTCTCGCCCGAGCCAACTTTCCGTTGCATCCCGGAAAAGCAAACACCCAGGACCAAGTCATGACAGTTTTCTATTTGGGCTCCAGTACTATGGAATGCCCTCCCAGTAACAGTTAGAGATGCTACCTCAGTAGAAGCATTTAAGTCCCATCTTAAAACTCATTTGTATACTCTAGCCTTTAAATAGACCCCCTTTTTAGACCAGTTGATCTGCCGTCTCTTTTCTTTTCTGCTCCGTTCCCATCTCCCTTGTGGAAGTGGGGGGCACAGGTCCGGTGGCCATGGATGAAGTGCTGGCTGTCCAGAGTCGGGACCCGGGGTGGACCGCTCGCCTGTGTATCGGCTGGGAACATCTCTGCGCTGCTGACCCGTTTCCGCTCGGGATGGTTTCCTGCTGGCACCACTATGGACTGGACTCTTACTATTATGTTAGATCCACTATGGACTGGACTCTCACACTATTATGTTAGATCCACTATGGACTGGACTCTCATACTATTATGTTAGATCTACTATGGACTGGACTCTCACTATTATGCTAGATCCACTATGGACTGGACTCTCGCTATTATGTTAGATCCACTATGGACTGGACTCTCACTATTATGTTAGATCCACTATGGACTGGACTCTCACTATTATGTTAGATCCACTATGGACTGGACTCTCACACTATTATGTTAGATCCACTATGGACTGGACTCTCTCACTATTATGTTAGATCCACTATGGACTGGACTCTCTCACTATTATGTTAGATCCACTATGGACTGGACTCTCACTATTATGTTAGATCCACTATGGACTGGACTCTCACACTATTATGTTAGATCCACTATGGACTGGACTCTAACACTATTATGTTAGATCCACTATGCACTGGACTCTCACTATTATGTTAGATACACTATGGACTGGACTCTCACTATTATGTTAGATCCACTATGGACTGGACTCTCACTATTATGTTAGATCCACTATGGACTGGACTCTCACTATTATGTTAGATCCACTATGGACTGGACTCTCACACTATTATGTTAGATCCACTATGGACTGGACTCTCACACTATTATGTTAGATCCACTATAGACTGGACTCTCACTATTATGTTAGATCCACTATGGACTGGACTCTCACACTATTATGTTAGATCCACTATGGACTGGACTCTCACTATTATGTTAGATCCACTATGGACTGGACTCTCACTATTATGTTAGATCCACTATGGACTGGACTCTCACACTATTATGTTAGATCCACTATGGACTGGACTTTCACGATATTATGTCAGACCCACTCGACGTCCATTGTATCTGGTCTCCCCTAGAGGGGGGGTCACACACATCTGCGGTCCTCTCCAAGGTTTCTTATTGTCATTCTCATTGACATCCGACTGGGTTGAGTTTTTCCTTGCCCTTATGTGGGATCTGAGCGGAGGATGTGGTTGTGGCTTGTGCAGCCCTTTGAGACACTTGATTTAGGGCTGTATAAATAAACATTGATTGATTGATTGATTGATTGATCTAAGCTTTTACTTTCTGTTCTGAAAATCGAGTAAGAAAATACGGTGGATTGGACCAACAATTACAATATTAATGACTAGGACTTAACATGACGTCAGTTTATTTGTACAACCACGTCTTCGTAGTTCTATTTAGGCATAGCAACTACAAAAGAAGACAAACTAATGCAATCCATTGTCCTTTTCTTACGTTTGATTCTGCTATCAAACACTACTAACAGGAGAGAATAAACTTGATTGCATCACAGAAAGTTTCCATCCATCCATCTTCTTCCGCTTATCCGAGGTCGGGTCGCGGGGGCAGCAGCCTAAGCAGGGAAGCCCAGACTTCCCTCTCCCCAGCCACTTCGTCCAGCTCTTCCTGTGGGACCCCGAGGCGTTCCCAGGCCAGCCGAGAGACATAGTCTTCCCAACGTGTCCTGGGTCTTCCCCGCGGCCTCCTACCGGTCGGACGTGCCCTAAACACCTTCCTAGGGAGGCGTTTGGGTGGCATCCTAACCAGATGCCCGAACCACCTCATCTGGCTCCTCTCGATGTGGAGGAGCAGCGGCTTTACTTTGAGCTCCTCCCGGATGGCAGAGCTTCTCACCCTATCTCTAAGGGAGAGACCCGCCACCCGGCGGAGGAAACTCATTTCGGCCGCTTGTACCCGTGATCTTGTCCTTTCGGTCATAACCCAAAGCTCATGACCATAGGTGAGGATGGGAACGTAGATCGACCGGTAAATTGAGAGCTTTGCCTTCCGGCTCAGCTCCTTCTTCACCACAACGGATCGATACAGCGTCCGCATTACTGAAGACGCCGCACCGATCTGCCTGTCGATCTCACGATCCACTCTTCCCTCACTCGTGAACAAGACTCCGAGGTACTTGAACTCCTCCACTTGGGGCAAGATCTCCTCCCCAACCCGGAGATGGCACTCCACCCTTTTCCGGGAGAGAACCATGGACTCGGACTTGGAGGTGCTGATTCTCATCCCAGTCGCTTCACACTCAGCTGCGAACCGATCCAGTGAGAGCTGAAGATCCTGGCCAGATGAAGCCATCAGGACCACATCATCTGCAAAAAGCAGAGACCTAATCCTGCAGCCACCAAACCGGATCCCCTCAACGCCTTGACTGCGCCTAGAAATTCTGTCCATAAAAGTTATGAACAGAATCGGTGACAAAGGGCAGCCTTGGCGGAGTCCAACCCTCACTGGAAACGTGTCCGACTTACTACCGGCAATGCGGACCAAGCTCTGGCACTGATCATACAGGGAGGGGACTGCCACAATCAGACAGTCCGATACCCCGTACTCTCTGAGCACTCCCCACAGGACTTCCCGAGGGACACGGTCGAATGCCTTCTCCAAGTCCACAAAGCACATGTAGACTGGTTGGGCAAACTCCCATGCACCCTCAAGGACCCTGCCGAGAGTATAGAGCTGGTCCACAGTTCCACGACCAGGACGAAAACCACACTGTTCCTCCTGAATCCGAGGTTCGACTATCCGGCGTAGCCTCCTCTCCAGTACACCTGAATAGACCTTACCGGGAAGGCTGAGGAGTGTGATCCCACGATAGTTAGAACACACCCTCCGGTTCCCCTTCTTAAAGAGAGGAAAGTTTCTCAAACAAATCAAATGTTCAAACAAATATTTTTACAAAGTGACACGTTTAGATCAGTTTCTTTCATTAAACAATTTCAGCTCAATTTTATACTTGGCAAACTCATCTTGCGGGCCGCATAAAACCTGTTCACGGGCCTGATCCGGCCCACGGGCCGTACGTTTGACACCCGTGTTCTCGAACATGTTCGATCAACGTGACAGCGAAGGTCTGATTCCTCTTCCGTGCCGTACAAACCTGGCCGACTTTCCAGTGAAACCCATCGCCATGGCAACGTATGCCTCAGACCAAAGCTGCGTTGGAACCGGCTGAGATTGGGAGACCACATAAGTCTTAATGAGCTTTTCCTCAATAACCTTCGCTGCAAGATCCTGAATAGAAGTGCTTATGAATGTCATATTCATTGTTAACACGGGGAGAGAATGCATCAAGAAGCTTTGAGGGGGTTCAGAGATATTGCAGCATTATTATTAAATGTCGTGTTTACTCGCTTTGGCATTACATTTTCCACTTTTGTCTTTTCTGCCTTCCTTCCAGTGGCCAATGAGGATGGAGAAAGCTCAACTCGACCGCATGCCGGTTTTGCACGTAAGTTGTTTTGTGTCTCATTTCAAATAAATGTTTTTTTGTTTCCACTCTTTAAACATAAGATACCTGCTCAGTGGCCTACACTCTTAGAAATAAAAGTGCTAAGTAGCAGAGGTGTGGACTCGAGTCACATGACTTGGACTCGAGTCAGACTCGAGTCATGAATTTGATGACTTTAGACTCGACTTGACAAAATGTAAAAAGACTTGCAACTCGACTTAGACTTTAACATCAATGACTTGTGACTTCACTTGGACTTGAGCCTTTTGAATTGACATGACTTGACATGACTTGCTACTTTCCCCAAAACCCAAAGATGAAAAAGTTATTCGGGAGCGCTCCGTATTTTTCATTGTGTAAAAAGTTAAGTTAAAGTTAAAGTACCAATGATTGTCACACACACACTAGGTGTGGCGAAATTATTCTTGTCTATCAGCGTTGCGTGTGTCAGCTGGTGTGGTCTCAGTACAACAGCCAATCAAATTAGATCTACTTTGTTTTCATCACACAGCATTCATCCAATCAAATTGCAGGACAACCAACGAAGAAGACATGTCCAAACCACACGCCAGTGAACAAAAAATGATACCTAAAATAATTTTGTTTGGGTATAAAAATGACGAGGTGGTCAACACAAAACGGTTTGCAGTATGCAACACATGCGGTTCCAAAATTACTGATGGAGAGGCAACAACTTCCAACTTCGTCCGGCATTTGAAGTTGCACAAAGAAGGGTAAGTTTTGAATGTAAGATAACGTTTATTGGCTAAGTAACGTGACTTTTATTTGCTGTGTAGTTAAATCAGTGAGGCTGTAAACTCACTGCTAACGTTATAACGTTATTGCAAACACGGGAATCTGTTGCAGTTCACTACCTTATTCATACTTTTTGTTCAGTGATTTTTTTTAAGCAGGGTTACGTTAGTCAATATATCACACGTAACGTTAGACGGCGGTCAGCAGCACCGCGTATTTTAGCCACCTAAAAAAAGACAAAAATAGCAAAATAAAGGTCAGTTAAAATGTATACTATATTATGAATATGTGTACCGTTTTAGCTAGCTTTCTGACATACTGTTGGTTGTTTACCTCAGTGGTCCCCAACCACCGGGCCGCGGCCCGGTACTGGTCCGTGGATCGATTGGTATCGGGCCGCACAAGAAATAATTTTTTCTTTTTTTAATTAAATCAACATAAAAAACACAAGATACACTTACAAGTAGTGCACCAACCCAAAACAACTCTCTCCCCCCTTTTGTTCTGGGCATTGAACATGAAGACTCTTCCTTCACTGTTCCGAGTGGCCATGAGAGTCTTGGCAGTGCCTGCCTCCAGTGCTCCAGTGGAGCGAGTTTTCAGCCATGGTGGCATCATACTACGCCCCCATCGTGCACAAATGACTGACAGACTCTTGGCTAATTTGGTCTTTTGCAAATGCAATGCAGCATAGGGCCCTGACATATAAAAAGTACAACTTTTTTGTTATGTTCACGTATATGTCATGTTTTTTCAATGTTAACACTTTTGTACAAATAAGTACATTTGCACTTTATTTTTCCAATGTGTTTGTTCTGTAAAGGAATGAGTTAATGTTTAAAATGACTGGTTAATAGTGCTATTATAAAGTGCAATGTCAGCACAATTTTCTTTCCTGCAATTTAAAATGCACTTGTTTTAATAAATAAATACAGCGTTTGAAAAGCATACACAATCTGTGTTAATATATTAGTCTGTGGTTAAAAGGACTTGAAAGGACTCGAAACTCAAAATGCAGGACTTAGGACTTGACTTGAGACTTTCCAGTCTTGACTTTGGACTTGACTCGGGGCTTGCCTGTCTTGACTCGGGACTTGACTCGGACTTGAGGGCAAAGACTTGAGACTTACTTGTGACTTGCAAAACAATGACTTGGTCCCACCTCTGCTAAGTAGAACCATATATGGTTCTTCGGCTCGTCCTCATAGGAGAACCCTTTTTGGCTCCAGGTAGAACCTTTTTATAAAGGTTCCACCTGGAACCCTTTTGGAGGGTTCTACCTAGAACTGTGTGTGTAAGGTTCCACCCAGAACCCCCCATGAGAGGTTCTACAAAGAACCCACGCAGGGAGTTCCACTAAGAACCCTTTCGTATTTCAAGGGTTTCATCTAGAACCCACACAGGGAGTTCCACTAAGAACCCTTTTGTATTTCAAGACTTTCATCTAGAACCCACGAAGGGAGTTCCACTAAGAACCCTTTCGTATTTCAAGGGTTTCATCTAGAACCCACACAGGGAGTTCCACTAAGAAACCTTTCGTTTGTCAAGGGTTTCATCTAGAACCTATGCAGGGAGTTCCACTAAGAACCCTTTCATGTTTCAAGGGTTTCATCTAGAACTCACACAGGGAGTTCCACAAAGAACTCTTTCATGTTTCAAGGGTTTCATCTAGATCTGACACAGAGGGTTCTAAAAACATCCCTTTTCAAAGGTTTTCACTGATAACCGTCTTGTCTTCTGAGGGTTCTATAAAGAACCATATTGTATTCTACAGATCAGTTTAGTTCATATTATATTGTGGTCATTTATCATGTTGACATTGAACAAACATTCAAAACATTTTAATGAGAAAAACATTTATTTAAAGATAGGCACCATTATTGGCAAATGTTATCAGGAGGTATGTCCCTGGTGACACAGGATCTTACCCATGCTTTCAACAATCCCTGAAGAACTCTTTCTTCCAAAAACGGTTCTCTGGATCAAAATAGTTCTTACTGGAACCCTTAGTGTTAGTGAGAACCCTTTTAAAACCAATTATTCAGAAAAGGGGTTTTAAAGGGTTCTCTGGATCAAAATGGTTCTTACTGGAACCATTAGCGTTACCAAGAACCCTTGAAAAACCCTTTCTTCGGGAAAGGGTTTTTCAGAAGCAAATGGTTCCAGTTAGAACCTCAGCCCTTGTAGAAGAACCCTTTTAGAACCCTTATTTCTAAGAGTGTAGTGGTTAGAGCAGGGGTGCTCACACTTTTTCTGCAGGCGAGCTACTTTTCAATTGATCAAGTCGTGGGGATCTACCTCATTCATATATATCATTTATATTTACTTATTTATGAAATATATGTTTTTGTTAACAAGTTAAAGGTGTTTAATGATAATGCAAGCATGTTTAACACATATAGTTAATATTGTTAATAAATTAAAGGTGTTTAATGATAATACAAGTATGTTTAATACATATAGTTAATATTGTTAACAAGTAAAAGGTGTTTAAAGATAATGAAAGCATGTTTAACTCATATAGTTCATATTGTTAAAAAATTAAAGGTGCTTAATGGTAATACAAGAATGTTTAATACATATAGTTAATATTGTTAACAAGTAAAAGGTGTTTAAAGATAATACAAGCATGTTTAACACATATAGTTAATATTGTTAACAAGTTAAAGGTGTTTAAAGATAATACAAGCATGTTTAACACATATAGTTAATATTGTTAAAAAATTAAAGGTGTTTAATGATAATACAAGCATGTTTAATACATATAGTTAATATTGTTAACAAGTTAAAGGTGTTTAATGATAATACAAGCATGTTTAACACATAGTTAATATTGTTAAAAAATTAAAGGTGTTTAATGATAATACAAGCATGTTTAATACATATAGTTAATATTGTTAACAAATAAAAGGTGTTTAAAGATAATACAAGCATGTTTAACACATATAGTTAATATTGTTAACAAGTTAAAGGTGTTTAAAGATAATACAAGCATGTTTAACACATATAGTTAATATTGTTAACAAGTTAAAGGTGTTTAAAGATAATACAAGCATGTTTAACACATATAGTTAATATTGTTAACAAGTTAAAGGTGTTTAAAGATAATACAAGCATGTTTAACACATATAGTTAATATTGTTAACAAGTTAAAGGTGTTTAAAGATAATACAAGCATGTTTAACACATATAGTTAATATTGTTAACAAGTAAAAGGTGTTTAAAGATAATACAAGCATGTTTAACACATATAGATTCCTTTCTTTCATGAAGACAAGAATATAAGTTGGTGTATTACCTGATTCTGATGACTTGCATTGATTGGAATCAGACAGTGGTGATGATAACGTCCGCATTTTCGAATGGAGGAGAAAAAAAGTCCTCCTTTCTGTCCAATACCACATGAAAGTGGTTGCTTTTTGGCATCTTATTTGTCCAGCTTCCGTACTCCTCTGTATACACTTTACAAGAAATACATTGTCGGCAAACTCCGTAGCTTGCTAGCTTGTGCACGCCAGCTTTCTGAGACTCCTATTTTGTTAGCGCAACTGTGCAACTGTGCAGTCGGTCTTTGGAGTTTTGACGACAGAGTCTGTTGAAATAAAGTGTTTCTCGCCTTCCAGTCGGTAATTTTAATGAGCTGGCAGCAGCCAGCGTCATCTCAGAAGACCCTCGGGTGCCGTGAATGTCAATCAAGACGAAAGTGACGTCATAGTGAAGATTTATGATCGCTCATTTTTAGGACTATTTTTTTAATGCCTGGCTGGTGATCGACTGACACACCCTCCGAGATCGACCGGTCGCTCGCGATCGACGTAATGAGCACCCCTGGGTTAGAGTGTCCGCCCTGAGATGGGTAGGTTGTGAGTTCAAACCCCGGCCGAGTCATACCACAGACTATACAAATGGGAGCCATTACCTCCCTGCTTGGCACTCAGCATCAAGGGTTGGAATTGGGGGTTAAATCACCAAAAATGATTCTCGGGCGCGGCCACCACTGCTGCTCACTGCTCCCCTCACCTCCCAGGGGGTGATCAAGGGTGATAGGTCAAATGCAGAGAATAATTTCGCCACACCTAGTGTGTGTGTGTGACTATCATTGCTACTTTAACTTTAACTTAATATAAGGTCTGTCAGTAGTGATGGGTCCGGCAACACCGATGCATCGGCGCATGCGTCGAGCTCATAGAGCGAAACCCTGTGTCGGTGCGCGTACCGCTTTTAGAAAGTCACGTGACCGATCATGAGCTGTTTTGGTCACGTGACCGATACGCCAACTGTGTCGCACTGACGCCTCCTCTGTGCCCTGTGAGCGGCTCTTTTATACAGCCCGAGAAATAATAACTAAGAAGAGAAATCGTCTAAAATGTAATACGTCGGAAAAACTTTTTTTTTTTCTTCTTTTTTTTTAAATGTGTAAAAAATAAAATTAAAAAAATTCCCAGTCCACAATCATCCACAACACGTTCTCTTAGATTTCCATGTAATGATACATGTTCACATTATTTATTGACTGTATCTAAAAAAAGATAAAAATATATTTTTATTTAAATGAAGATATGAAATAATCCTAAATGAAATACAATGACTTGGTTTATATTATTGTATATACTAGGGCAGGGGTCACCAACGCGGTGCCCGCGGTCACCAGGTAGCCCGTAAGGACCAGATCAGTCGCCCGCTGGCCTGTTCTAAAAATAGCTCAAAGAGCAGCACTTACCAGTGAGCTGCCTCTATTTTTTTAAATTGTATTTATTTACTAGCGAGCTGGTCTCGCTTTGCTCGACATTTTTAATTCTAAAAGAGACAAAACTCAAATAGAATTTGAAAATCAAAGAAAATATTTTAAAGACTTGGTCTTCACTTGGAATAAGCGGTAGAAAATGGATGGATGGATGGGTCTTCACTTGTTTAAATAAATTCATTTATTTTTGACTTTGCTTCTTATTACTTTTAGAAATACAATTTTAGAGAAAAAATACAACCTTAAAAATGATTTTAGGATTTTTAAACAAATATACCTTTTTACCTTTCAAATGTCTTCCTCTTCTTTCCTGACAATTTAAATCAATGTTCAAGTAAATGTATTTATTTTTTATTGTAAAGAATAATACATATTTTAGCTTCTGTTTTTTCGACGAAGAATATTTGTGAAATATTTCTTCAAACTTACTATGATTAAAGTTCAAAAAAAATATTCTGGAAAATCTGTAGAATCAAATTTAAATCTTATTTCAAAGTACTTTGAATTTCTTTTAAAATTTTTGTTCTGGAAAATCTAGAAGAAATACTGATTTGTCTTTGTTAAATATTCTAACAAAGTGCAGATTGGATTTTAACCAATTTAAAACATGTCATCAAAATTCTAAAATGTATCTTAATCAGGAAAAATGACTAATGATGTTCCATAAATTCTTTTTTAAATTTTTTCAAAAAGATTCAAATAAGCTAGTTTTTCTCTTCTTTTTGTCGGTTGAATTTTGAATTATAAAGAGTCGAAATTGAAGATAAACTATGTTTCAAAATTGTATTTTCAATTTTTTCTTGTTTTCTCCTCTTTTAAACCGTTCAATTAAGTGTTTTTTTTCATCATTTATTCTCTACAAAAAACCTTCCGTAAAAGGAAAAAAAAAAAGTACGACGGAATGACAGACAGAAATACCCATTTTTTTATATATATACATTTATTTATTTAGCTATTCTTGTTTAAATCACACTTACGTGTAACTTACAAATGACAATATATTTATTTATTTAAGTGTGTATCAAACTGGTAGCCCTTGGCATTAATCAGTACCCAAGAAGTAGTTTTTGGTTTCAAAAAGGTTGGTGACCCCTGTACTAGGGCATCAAATCAGTGTCAGTTGAGTCGGTCCATAGGTTGCCTGTAGGGATTTTTAATGTCCAGCAGATGTCAGTATTTAGTGACACAGTATCGACACAGTATCAATACAGTTTTGCAATGTGTCGAAACGCTTCATGACGCCTCATCAACCCATCACTATCTGTCAGTATATCAAATTATTATTACTGTATTTTTCGGACTATTTAAGTCGCAGTTTTTTTTTCATAGTTTCATAGTTTCCTTCTTTATTATGCATTTTCGGCAGGTGCGACTTATACTCCGAAAAATACGGTACCTTTTTTTGCCGACTGTCCTAGAGAGATGACATGCTTCCATGCTTTAGACACATTTTCTTCCCATAAATCTACACATTTTTTTTGTCTGTGTGAGCTAGAGATGCGCGGTTTGCGGACACAACCGCGGAGTCCGCGGATTATCCGCGGATCGGGCGGATGAAATTAAAAAAAAAAAGATTTTATCCGCGGTCGGGTCGGGTGGATTAATTAGATGTATATATATATATATATATATATATATATATATTTTTTTTTTTTTTGCGGGTGGCAGTTAAACCAATTGGTAAATATATATACATAGTTAAATGTTGTTACCCACATACGAAAAACGAGCAGGCACCTGCAGCATATGCCACAACAGAAGAAAAAAAAGAAAAGAGATGGACACTTTTACGGAGCGGAGAAGGGACGCCTCGCCGGGGTCCGGGACCGAGGCCCCTTCCCCCGAGAGGGCCCCACCGGGAGCCGTAGCTGAGGCGATCCGCGAGAAGGGCCCGACGCACGTCCAGGGTCACTACCGCGCCCACCGCACCGACACCCCGCCTCGTCCGCCTTCGCCGCGACCGGCGTCACGCGCAGCAGGTAAGCAGCTTACCTGCCCGCCACCCCCGTGGCCGGGGGCTCGTAACATGGGTCACTCCGCGCGCTCCGCCCGCGCAGCTTACCTGCCCGCCACCCCTGTTGCCGGGGGCGCGTAACAGGGGTCACTCCGCGCGCAGTGCGCTCACGAAAGGGGTGGGACTCACCCTGGTTGATATAGAGAGCAGGACGGTGGCCATGGAAGTCGGAACCCGCTAAGGAGTGTGTAACAACCCACCTGCCGAATCAACTAGCCCTGAAAATGGATGGCGCTGGAGCGTCGGGCCCATATACCCGGCCGTCGCCGGCAGCGAGACGCGCTTGGAGGTGCGCTCAGCGCGGCTCCCATATGATTGCGCACTGGTGTGCGTCTGTGCTGCATTGGATCAGTCTCCTTTCTTTAACAGGCAAAAGCTTTATAACCTCAGTGAGGTTATAAAGCTTGCGCACCAAACACGAAGCAAGGCCATGGTGCAGGAGAACAAAGGACTTCTTTCATTTAAGGTTTGTGATAAACCATCAAACTCATTCGTTAAAAGGACTCTATAGTAATATAAAGCGAATTTTTCTGGACATTATCATGCAAGAAAAGTTTATTTTTGGGACCGCGATCACCGCGTAATGATTTTTAAAGGTTGCATTACAAACATGTAACTGTCCCATGTGATCAGCCAGTGCGATTGGAAATCCATGCTCAATTATTGCCTCCGTAAATAAAACTTCGGCATTTATCACATCCAAAGAATCTGTTTGGGCGACGAAAAACGTTGAAAGTTTTCCACTCGTATCGCTAGCAACGGCATTAGACTTGTGTTTTTTTGTCCCAACGTGGTCTTTTACATCGCTAATTCCTCCGTGTCCGATCGAAAAATCTTGTCTGCACAAGGTGCAATTCGCGTAGTTTTCACCCTTTTTTTTTTTTTTTAATTAATGAAAAACCCGGAATAGGTTGATGAAAACCGTACGAATTACGGGAAAACCGGAGTAGTTGGCAGGCTCACTAATGCCTTGCATCATCTATATTAGATCGGGCGGATGGCGGGCGGGTGCAGTTCTGATCAAACGTTACATCGGGTGGATGGCGGATGGTTGACGACTTTCTGACGCGGTTGCGGATGAAATAAATTACCTATCCGCGCATCTCTAGTGTGAGCCCTTTTGACTTTTCATGGCTTCTTTGTTTGCCAGTGGCTGTGTTACACCACATGTCCACAAGATGGCAGTATTAGAATGCTAGTTCACGCCCTCGGCTTCTTTAACATCTTTAACAAGTCATCCAGCTTCAGTCATCTTTTTCTGAAACATCTACCAAGGAAAAAAACTAACAAAACAAACAAAAAAATGCAACACAATACAAATGCAAATAATTCTTTTTTTTTCATGCTCTCCTCTTTTGCGTTGCAGGCTCCAAATCTCAGAGCGCCCTTTGGAACGCCATCACAGCGGGGATGGGGATCAAAGGCAAAGAGCAGAAGCCCCCTCAGATTGACCCTCGAAGTCCCGAGGAGATTCTGGCTGATGAGCTTCCTGCCACAGACGAACCAGATGTGTCTGAGAAAACCGCCATCAGGTTTGCTGCTGCTGTTGTTGTTGTTGTTGTTGTGCATATACAGTTTATAACAGTACATATCACACCTGACACTTAGATGAGACTTTTATCTGTCCTACAAGGAGGAATTTATCTCGTTGCAGTGCAGATTTTTACATAAAGTAACAATAGTAAATTAAAGCTGCAAGCAGCGTTGGTCGGGCCCGCGTATTTGGCAGGTGCTAGTCCTAAATGTCCCAATACTTTTGTCTACTTTTAGTCTGAAGTGTCCCAAGACTTTTGTCTAGTGTACCTACCTTGTCTGCATTGTGTGGGCACGTTGGTGCTTCCTGCTTTTGAGCAGCCATCTTAAAAAAACAGTAGCGCAGCAGCATCAGCGCAGCGGGTCTTTGAAGGGTCATAAAATCAAAACCGGAGCAGGTATTAAAAAACTGTTCTGTTATTTTATACACAAGGGTTTAATCTCTCACCTGTGTTAGTTTGAAGGCGAAACGACAAACGCGCTCAGAGGAGAGAGATTTTGAAGAAAGGTGACGGGTTTTTACAAAAATGTTGTTTTGAAGGGGGAATAACAAACTTCCTGTTGATTTTTGCTGGGGGTTGTCAATTTATGAAATGTAGGTCTAAGTGAGACCTACATAGAGGTTTTTGTTTAATCTCTCTCCGACCTTCCCAGTGGGAGTTACAGGGAGTTTTGTCAGATTTTTCATCCGAGGAGCAGTTTTTTGTGCGTTTTATTAAAAAATTGCTGTAGAGCACAATTTTTAGATTTGGGGTTAGGTTTTTTCATTAGATCACAGTTTTAGCCAGTCCTGATGTGTGTGTTCAGTTTGGTGAGTTTTGAAGCATGTTAAGAGGGTCAAATTAGAGCTCAAAGAGGCAAAAGTGACTGTTTTTAGTACTTTTTT
>NC_084550.2:70492500-70532500 GCF_033978685.3 Nerophis lumbriciformis
CCAGTACATATATACCAATACATATCTACCAGTACATATATACAAGTACATAGATACCAGTACATAGATACCAGTACATATATACAGTACATACGTAGATACCAGTACATAGATACAAGTACATATATACCAGTACATATATACCAGTACATATATACCAGTACATATCTACCAGTACATATATACCAATACATATCTACCAGTACATATATACAAGTACATAGATACCAGTACATAGATACCAGTACATATATACCAGTACATATATACCAGTACATATCTACCAGTACATAGATACCAGTACATATATACCAGTACATAGATACCAGTACATATATACCAGTACATATATACCAGTACATATCTACCAGTACATAGATACCAGTACATATATACCAATACATATATACAAGTACATAGATACCAGTACATAGATACCAGTACATATATACAGTACATACGTAGATACCAGTACATAGATACAAGTACATATATACCAGTACATATATACCAGTACATAGATACCAGTACATAGCTACCAGTACATATATACCAGTACATATATACCAGTACATAGATACCAGTACATATCTACCAGTACATATATACCAGTACATATATACCAGTACATAGATACCAGTACATATATACCAGTACATATATACCAGTACATATCTACCAGTACATATCTACCAGTACATATCTACCAGTACATATCTACCAGTACATATCTACCAGTACATAGATACCAGTACATAGATACCAGTACATAGATACCAGTACATAGATACCAGTACATATATACCAGTACATAGATACCAGTACATATATACAGTACATACGTAGATACCAGTACATAGACCAGTACATAGATACCAGTACATATATACCAGTACATAGATACCAGTACATATATACCAGTACATAGATACCAGTACATATATATCAGTACATAGATACCAGTACATAGATACCAGTACATATATACCAGTACATAGATACCAGTACATATCTACTAGTACAAATATACCAGTACAAAGATACCAGTACATAGATACCAGTACATATATACAGTACATACGTAGATACCAGTACATAGATACAAGTACATATATACCAGTACATAGATACCAGTACATATATACCAGTACATATCTACCAGTACATAGATACCAGTACATATATACAGTACATACGTAGATACCAGTACATATATACCAGTACATAGATACCAGTACATAGATACCAGTACATATATACAGTACATACGTAGATACCAGTACATAGATACAAGTACATATATACCAGTACATATCTACCAGTACATAGATACCAGTACATATATACCAGTACATAAATAAAGTTGATTTGATTTGATTTGATATCTACCAGTACATAGATACCAGTACATATATACCAGTACATAGATACCAGTACATATATACAGTACATACGTAGATACCAGTACATAGATACAAGTACATATATACCAGTACATATCTACCAGTACATATATACCAGTACATATATACCAGTACATATATACAAGTACATATATACCAGTACATATATACCAGTACATAGATACCAGTACATATATACCAGTACATATCTACCAGTACATAGATACCAGTACATATATACCAGTACATAGATACCAGTACATAGATACCAGTACATAGATACCAGTACATATATACAGTACATACGTAGATACCAGTACATAGATACAAGTACATATATACCAGTACATATCTACCATTACATAGATACCAGTACATATATACCAGTACATATATACCAATACATATATACAAGTACATAGATACCAGTACATAGATACCAGTACATAGATACAAGTACATATATACCAGTACATATATACCAGTACATATATACCAGTACATAGATACCAGTACATAGATACCAGTACATATATACCAGTACATATCTACCAGTACATATCTACCAGTACATATATACCAGTACATAGATACCAGTACATAGATACAGTACATACGTAGATACCAGTACATAGATACAAGTACATATATACCAGTACATATCTACCAGTACATAGATACCAGTACATATATCAATCAATCAATCAATCTTTATTTATATAGCCCTAAATCACAAGTGTCTCAAAGGGCTGCACAAGCCACAACGACATCCTCGGTACAAAGCCCACATACGGGCAAGGAAAAACTCACCCCAGTGGGACGTCGATGTGAATGACTATGAGAAACCTTGGAGAGGACCGCATATGTGGGTAACCAGTACTGGTGATATGTACTGGTTACCAGTACATATCTACCAGTACATAGATACCAGTACATATATACCAGTACATAGATACCAGTACATAGATACCAGTACATATATACCAGTACATACGTAGATACCAGTACATAGATACAAGTACATATATACCAGTACATAGATACCAGTACATAGATACCAGTACATATATACAGTACATACGTAGATACCAGTACATAGATACAAGTACATATATACCAGTACATAGATACCAGTACATAGATACCAGTACATATATACCAGTACATATATACCAGTACATAGATACAAGTACATATATACCAGTACAATAAAGTGTGTCTAAGTCTAAGGAAAACATGTTTGCCAGGATACTTCTGGGACGTAGAAACTATTCGTCCATAATTTATCTAATGAGTATACAATTGTAAGGATATGAGTATTACATGAATGCCAGCGTATCTTACAAAGCATTTAGAACACACCTCATAAGGGGACGCCACAAATGTCATGTTCCCTTATATACACCCTATTTTCCAACAACCTTTTTCTCCCCCATTAAACATACTTGCCCACCTTGAGACCTCCAATTTCGGGAGGTGAAGGTTGGGGGGTTGGGGGGCGTGGTTAAGAGGGGAGGAGTATATTTACAGCTAGAATTCACCAAGTCAAGTATATCATATATATATATATATATATATATATATATATATATATATACACACATATACACACACATATACACACACATAACACTCATCTACTCATTGTTGAGTTAAGGGTTGAATTGTCCATCCTTGTTCTATTCTCTGTCACTATTTTTCTACCCATGCTGAACACCCTCTCTGATGATGCATTGCTGTGTGGCACGCACAAAAGTGCCTTCATCAAATGCACTAGAGTCTGGAATCTTCCATCTCTCCCTAGCATGGCCCAAAACCAGTCAATCTTTGCTTCCTGAGGAAGATCTTCCCTGCCAAGCACTTGGTAGTCCACTACTTCTTCCCGGAGGCTATCCAGGTCCAATCGCAGCTGCGGCTTGGAACTTACAAGCGTATTTCTTCATCTTACTCGTCGTCTGCGTCGCCACGGCTGTGTCTTCCTCGTTCTTCTGCTTCGTCTCCTTGTTGTGTGCGCAGTTGTGCACTGCACTCTCTAAAAGCCCTAGATGTTATTGTCACATATGCATGTACAGTAGATGGCAGTATTGTCCTGTTTAAGAGTGTCACAACATTGCTGTTTACGGCAGACCAACTGCTTTACGGTAGACGAAAACGTGACTGCTGTTGTTGTGTGTTGTTACCGCGCTGGGAGGACGTTAATGAAACTGCCTAACAATAAACCCACATAAGAAACCAAGAACTCGCCCTCCATCATACCTGCCAACTACTCCGGTTTTCCCGTAATTAGTACGGTTTTCATCAACCTATTCCGGGTTACGGTTGCAGTGATAAAAAATATGTTTTTTCATTAATTAAATTTTTTTTTTTTTTTTTTAAATGCGCGAGGCTATTTATAGCACCGCTGCCAAGCACGAGGCACCAGTTGCCATTGTTTCCAAACGAGCGAACGATCATGGAATCAGCCGGAGAAAAATCGCATACGAGTCTTAAACCGAAAAGAAAACTGCAGTCATTCCGTGAAGAATATTCAAAAGCCTATCCGGGAATAATTACCCGTTCCAAAAAGGGTGAAAACTACGCGAATTGCACCTTGTGCAGACAAGATTTTTCGATCGGACACGGAGGAATTAGCGATGTAAAAGACCACGTTGGGACAAAAAAACACAAGTCTAATGCCGTTGCTAAATTTGGATTTTAGCCACAAAAAGGTAATGACACCAATGTTATCTATTGGAATTGTTTAGTACTGTTATACTGTTAAAAGTGTTTATACTATTTATGCTTTCAAGTCCAAGTTGAAGAAATCTTGTTAAATGTTGACAGCATAACTACCAAAATACAGAAGTATGTCCTTAATATTTTTGCAGTGCTATTTCTGTTGAAAAGTTCAAATGATTACATTAGAGATGTGATGTGCCACTTTTCAAGTGTCTGATGGCTACAATTGATTTTCATTAATTTTTCATATTTTGAATTCTTTTGAAAGGCTTACAAAAAAACTACATTTGAATTGTAATTCCATGCTATTGACAGGACTATTACTTTTAATGAAGTTAGCTTACCATGTTTACAGTATGATAATTGTGATAGAAATGTGAATTTTAGGCACAGAATATTTTTTACAATTGAACAAGGCAGTAGATTATACAAGCTTGGACAGAAAGTTAATAATGACACCAATTTTTTTTTTTAATGGAATTGTTTAGTACTGTTTTACCATTTGTTTACTGTAAAAAGTGTTGATACTGTTTATACTTTCAATTAACAAATTGAAGTCTTGTGAAAGGTTGACAGGATAACTGGCATTAACTGTCAAAAATAATTTCAAACTATTGAAGTTAGCTTACTACTCAGTGGCCTAGTGGTTAGAGTGTCCGCCCTGAGATCGGTAGGTTGTGGGTTCAAACCCCGGCCGAGTCATACCAAAGACTATAAAAATGGGACCCATTACCTCCCTGCTTGGCACTCAGTATCAAGGGTTGGAATTGGGGGTTAAATCACCAAAAATGATTCCCGGGCGCGGCCACCGCTGCTGCCCACTGCTCCCCTCACCTCCCAGGGGGTGATCAAGGGTGATGGGTTAAATGCAGAGAATAATTTCGCCACACCTAGTGTGTGTGTGACAATCATTGGTACTTTAACTTTAACTTTAACTTTAATAAACATGTCAATCAACCCATATGATTTTTGCTGTAATATTTTTGTTTTGAAAAGTCACTGTGACTGATAGAAAAGTGATGGTTTTAGCAACATTTTAACCTGTCTGAATGCAATCAATCATTTTGCGTCGGGGGGGCGAAGCCTGAACCCCCCCACCAGGACTTTGTCCTGGACCTACCGGGGCCTGCGGCCCCTGGACCCTGGCTACTAGGTTTTTCTGATTTCAAAAGTTGGCAGGTATGCTCCATCATTCTACAGTTATAACGTCATTGGGCAGGCACGCTGTTTATATTGTGGGAAATCCCACGTGAATACAAGCTGTCCTCACTCAGGTCCGCATGGAGCTGGAGGGGGCGTGGCCTCCAGCTCCGCCGGAATTTCGGGAGAAAATTTGTCCCGGGAGGTTTTCGGGAGAGGCGCTGGGAGAGGCAAGTATGTCATTAAAACGCTCTCAAAAAAATGCTCTCTTCATGAACACCTTTGTAGATGGATTTCACCCAGCAGTCTGTTTAGGCAGCAAACTAATTGGCCCGATTTAATTAAGCTTGTTGCCAAGTAGACCACCTTCTCCGATTACCATGGAAGACTAATTGAATGTGTCCTTTTTGGCGTGAGGGCTCATGGATGTCTTCTTGGGATTTACCCGCTGGCGAAGTGGATGTTATGTGCAGCGATTAGGACGGCAGAACCCGCTTTTTGCCGGCTGACCCAGTCCTTTTGGCTGCCGCTGAGTTTATCACACGGCCCTTTTATCCAGCTAATGAGCCTCCACTGTGTGTGTGCGCGCATGGAGACATAGCAGTGGTAGTTATGGCGTCACCTCACACTGATGTTCCTCGCCGCTTTAGGCCACGCCCTTCTGGTTGAGGCTTGATTACGTATGCTGCATCTGATGGTGTGACGCTGCAGGCTTGCACCGAATATGTGCTACCTTGCTTTGTTTGACTCCCTCTTCTATCACTGGTGTTAGGGAAAGGCTTTTAACCTTTGCTGAAATCAATAGCTGTGTGTGTGTGTGTGTGCGTGTGTGTGTGTGTGTGTGTGTGTACGCAGCCTATAAACCTCACTCATTACATTTTCAGCAGTCTTTTAAAACACACTCGTTATATAAACACCGTAATGTGTAGCTACAAGCAGATATCACTTTTTAATTGTTTCAATAATCTACAAATGTTCTACAAGTAAGTGGAAGGCTTATTTTGTCAATAACATTGCATCAGCTTGTTGTTTTGCCAATTTGTTTGTGCTTTTACTGTGACAGCAGGTAATATCTTTGGGTTGAAACATTTGAACATTGCACGTAAAGGTTGCGCAATCGACTAGTTCAGTTCCAAAAACGTGGAAGAAACTTTGAATATGCCAGCGGAATTTTTATTGACTAACATGAAGAGATGGTAATTGTCAGGTTCAAAACCCAGATGACATCTATTAAACAGACAAGAAGCAAAGAATTAAACAGAGATATAATTTAATTTAGGTCATTGCGGAGAAACGTCTGGGCTGTACTCTTTATACAGTCTTCCACCACGCTCTGACAAAAGGATTGCCCGCATCCTCTTTTATTTGTACTTTCCTGGATTACATGGCAAAAGCTATTTCTAAGGGGGAAGGGGGTCGTAAACAGCCGTCGTCCTTTGTCACAAAACAGTTCAAAGAAAAGGGTCAGGTCCTGCTTCCTCTCCTCCGCTTTGTAGATCTCGAGTCAAGACAACATCTTCCTGTGGATTACAATAGATCAAAGAAACCGACACCTTCATGTTGCTTCCCATCGTACACAGTGCAGTTTTACAAGCCTTTTGCTTGGTAAGATCAAAGACAGCCTTTGTCTTCTTGCCAAGAACTCATGGCAACACAAAGTTTTGTGATAACTTAGATAACTTCTGTTTTCTTGATCCAACATGAAGTGATGGTAATTGTCAGGTTCAAAACCCAGATGACATCTATTAAACAGACAAGAAGCAAGGAATTAAACAGAGGTATAATTCAATTTAGGTCATTGCGGAGAAACGTCTGGGCTGTACTCTTTGACGAGTCTTCCACCACGCTCTGACAAAAGGATTGCCCGCATCCTCTTTTATTTGGACTTTCCGGGATTACATGGCAACAGCTGTTTCTAAGGGGAGAGGGGGTCGTAAACAGCCGTCGCCCTTTGTCACAAAACAGTTCAAAGAAAAGGGTCAGGTCCTGCTTCCTCTCCGCTTTGTAGATCTCGAGTCAAGACAACATCTTCCTGTGGATTACAATAGATCAAAGAAAGCGACACCTTCATGTCGCTTCCCATCGTACACAGTGGAGTTTTACAAGCCTTTTGCTTGGTAAGATCAAAGACAGCCTTTGTCCTCTTGCCAAGAACTCATGGCAACACAAAGTTGTGTGATAACTTAGGTAACTTCTGTTTTCTTGATCCAACATGAAGTGATGGTAATTGTCAGGTTCAAAACCCAGATGACATCTATTAAACAGACAAGAAGCAAGGAATTAAACAGAGATAGAATTCAATTTAGGTCATTGCGGAGAAACGTCTGGGCTGTACTCTTTATACAGTCTTCCACCACGCTCTGACAAAAGGATGGCCCGCATCCTCTTTTATTTGTACTTTCCTGGATTACATGGCAAAAGCTATTTCTAAGGGGGGAGGGGGTCGTAAACAGCCGTCGTCCTTTGTCACAAAACAGTTCAAAGAAAAGGGTCAGGTCCTGCTTCCTCTCCGCTTTGTAGATCTCGAGTCAAGACAACATCTTCCTGTGGATTACAATAGATCAAAGAAAGCGACACCTTCATGTCGCTTCCCATCGTACACAGTGCAGTTTTACAAGCTTTTTGCTTGGTAAGATCAAAGACAGCCTTTGTCTTCTTGCCAAGAACTCATGGCAACACAAAGTTTTGTGATAACTTAGATAACTTCTGTTTTCTTGATCCAACATGAAGTGATGGTAATTGTCAGGTTCAAAACCCAGATGACATCTATTAAACAGACAAGAAGCAAGGAATTAAACAGAGATAGAATTCAATTTAGCTCATTGCGGAGAAACGTCTGGGCTGTACTCTTTGAACAGTCTTCCACCACGCTCTGACAAAAGGATTGCCCGCATCCTCTTTTATTTGGACTTTCCTGGATTACATGGCAACAGCTGTTTCTAGGGGGAGAGGGGGTCGTAAACAGCCATCGTCCTTTGTCACAAAACAGTTCAAAGAAAAGATGCCTGGAGCTTGCGTCAGGTCCTGCTTCCTCTCCGCTTTGTAGATCTCGAGTCAAGACAACATCTTCCTGTGGATTACAATAGATCAAAGAAAGCGACACCTTCATGTCGCTTCCCATCGTACACAGTGGAGTTTTACAAGCCTTTTGCTTGGTAAGATCAAAGACAGCCTTTGTCCTCTTGCCAAGAACTCATGGCAACACAAAGTTGTGTGATAACTTAGATAACTTCTGTTTTCTTGATCCAACATGAAGTGATGGTAATTGTCAGGTTCAAAACCCAGATGACATCTATTAAACAGACAAGAAGCAAGGAATTAAACAGAGATAGAATTCAATTTAGGTCATTGCGGAGAAACGTCTGGGCTGTACTCTTTATACAGTCTTCCACCACGCTCTGACAAAAGGATTGCCCGCATCCTCTTTTATTTGGACTTTCCTGGATTACATGGCAAAAGCTATTTCTAAGGGGGAGGGGGTCGTAAACAGCCATCGTCCTTTGTCACAAAACAGTTCAAAGAAAAGGGTCAGGTCCTGCTTCCTCTCCGCTTTGTAGATCTCGAGTCAAGACAACATCTTCCTGTGGATTACAATAGATCAAAGAAAGCGACACCTTCATGTCGCTTCCCATCGTACGCAGTGGAGTTTTACAGGCCTTTTGCTTGGTAAGATCAAAGACAGCCTTTGTCCTCTTGCCAAGAACTCATGGCAACACAAAGTTTTGTGATACCTTAGATAACTTCTGTTTTCTTGATCCAACTTGAAATCTCTCATGTTTTCTGTTGTTTTCTTGTTTTTTTTTTTTTTTTCACATTTAAGTACAGGCCCGCTCTAGCACTTTCATTCCTCACTTGAGCTAATAACATTACTAGATCACTGCAGGATTCAGACTACTGTATGGATGTGCTAAATTCATTCCAGTAATATTTTCATTAGAACTCTCACAAATGTACCGTATTTCTCGGAGTATAACATACCTGCCAACTACTCCGGTTTTCCCGTAATTAGTACGGTTTTCATCAACCTATTCCGGGTTACGGTTGCAGTGATAAAAAATACGGTTTTTCATTAATTAAAATATATATATATTTTTTTTAAGTTTTATTCACGAAATCGCGTAACAACAATGACAATCGACACTGCTTCCCGTAACTTCCTATCGAGCCATTCCGAATGCCATGTGCGAGGCTATTTATAGCACCGCTGCCAAGCACGAGGCACCAGTTGCCATTGTTTCCAAACCAGCAAACAATCATGGAATCAGCCGGAGAAAAATCGCAAACGAGTCTTAAACCGAAAAGAAAACTGCAGTCATTCCGTGAAGAATATTCAAAAGCCTATCCGGGAATAATTATCCGTTCCAAAAAGGGTGAAAACTACGCGAATTGCACCTTGTGCAGACAAGATTTTTCGATCGCACACGGAGGAATTAGCGATGTAAAAGACCACGTTGGGACAAAAAAACACAAGTCTAATGCCGTTGCTAGCGATACAAGTGGAAAACTTTCTACGTTTTTCGTCGCCCAAACAGATTCTTTGGATGTGATAAATGCCGAAGTTTTATTTACGGAGGCAATAATTGAGCAAACAAAAAGGTAATGACACCAATGTTATCTATTGGAATTGTTTAGTACTGTTATACTGTTAAAAGTGTTTATACTATTTATGCTTTCAAGTCCAAGTTGAAGAAATCTTGTTAAATGTTGACAGCATAACTACCAAAATACAGAAGTATGTCCTTAATATTTTTGCAGTGCTATTTCTGTTGAAAAGTTCAAATGATTACATTAGAGATGTGATGTGCCACTTTTCAAGCGTCTGATGGCTTAAATTAATTTTCATTAATTTTGAATTCTTTTGAAAGGTTTACAGAAAAACTAAATTTGAATTGTAATTCCATGCTATTGACAGGACTATTAATTTTAATGAAGTTAGCTTACCATGTTTACAGTATGATAATTGTGATAGAAATGTGAATTTTAGGCACAGAATATTTTTTACAATTGAACAAGGCAGTAGATTATACAAGCTTGGACAGAAAGTTAATAATGACACCAATTTTTTTTTTAATGGAATTGTTTAGTACTGTTTTACCATTTGTTTACTGTAAAAAGTGTTTATACTTTCAATTAACAAATTGAAGTCTTGTGAAAGGTTGACAGGATAACTGGCATTAACTGTCAAAATAATTTCAAACTATTGAAGTTAGCTTACAGAATAAACATGTCAATCAACCCATATGATTTTTGCTGTAATATTTTTGTTTTGAAAAGTCACTGTGACTGATAGAAAAGTGATGGTTTTAGCAACATTTTAACCTGTCTGAATGCTAATAATCATTTTGCGTCGGGGGGCGAAGGAACCCCCCACCAGGACTTTGTCCTGGACCTACCGGGGCCTGCGGCCCCTGGACCCTGGCTACTAGGTTTTTCTGATTTCAAAAGTTGGCAGGTATGGTATAAGTCGCTCCGGCGTATAAGTCGCACCGGCCGAAAATGCATAATAAAGAAGGAAAAAAACATAATAAAGTCGCACTGGAGTATAAGTCGCATTTTTGGGGGGAAATGTATTTGATAAAAGCCAACGCAAGAATAGACATTTGAAAGGCAATTTAAAATAAATAAAGAATAGTGAACAACAGGCTGAATAAGTGTACGTTATATGAGGCATAAATAAGCAACTGGTATGTTAACGTAACATATTATGGTAAGAGTCATTCAAATAACTATAACATATAGAACATGCTATACGTTTACCAAACAATCTGTCACTCCTAATCGCTAAATCCCATGAAATCTTATACGTCTAGTCTCTTACGTGAATGAGATCAATAATATTATAATGTGTTCATCATTTCACACATAAGTCGCTCCTGAGTATAAGTCGCACCCCCGGCCAAACTATGAAAAAAACTGCCACTTATAGTCCGAAAAATACGGTACTTCAACGTTTCTCGACCGATTCAGAACATTCAAGTCTCTCTTCCATTTTCCAAAAAATTCTCGCTTTTCCCGAAATTACCAAATTTCCATGAAATTCCCATTGAAATGAATGGGACATTTTTCAGAGTTCCACAATCCCCACATTTTTCATCCGAATAGTGAACAACAGGCTGAATAAGTGTACGTTATATGAGGCATAAATAACCAACTGGTATGTTAACGTAACATATTATGGTAAGAGTCATTCAAATAACTATAACATATAGAACATGCTATACGTTTACCAAACAATCTGTCACTCCTAATCGCTAAATCCCATCCATCCATCCATCCATCTTCTTCCGCTTATCCGAGGTCGGGTCGCGGGGGCAGCAGCCTAAGCAGGGAAGCCCAGACTTCCCTCTCCCCAGCCACTTCGTCCAGCTCTTCCTGTGGGACCCCGAGGCGTTCCCAGGCCAGCCGGGAGACATAGTCTTCCCAACGTGTCCTGGGTCTTCCCCGCGGCCTCCTACCGGTCGGACGTGCCCTAAACACCTCCCTAGGGAGGCGTTCGGGTGGCATCCTGACCAGATGCCCGAACCACCTCATCTGGCTCCTCTCGATGTGGAGGAGCAGCGGCTTTACTTTGAGCTCCTCCCGGATGGCAGAGCTTCTCACCCTATCTCTAAGGGAGAGCCCCGCCAACCGGCGGAGGAAACTCATTTCAGCCGCTTGTACCCGTGATCTTGTCCTTTCGGTCATAACCCAAAGCTCATGACCATAGGTGAGGATGGGAACGTAGATCGACCGGTAAATTGAGAGCTTTGCCTTCCGGCTCAGCTCCTTCTTCACCACAACGGATCGATACAGCGTCTGCATTACTGAAGACGCCGCGCCGATCCGCCTGTCGATCTCACGATCCACTCTTCCCTCACTCGTGAACAAGACTCCGAGGTACTTGAACTCCTCCACTTGGGGCAAGATCTCTTCCCCAACCCGGAGATGGCACTCCACCCTTTTCCGGGCGAGAACCATGGACTCGGACTTGGAGGTGCTGATTCTCATCCCAGTCACTTCACACTCAGCTGCGAACCGATCCAGCGAGAGCTGAAGATCCTGGCCAGATGAAGCCATCAGGACCACATCATCTGCAAAAAGCAGAGACCTAATCCTGCAGCCACCAAACCAGATCCCCTCAACGCCTTGACTGCGCCTAGAAATTCTGTCCATAAAAGTTATGAACAGAATGGGTGACAAAGGGCAGCCTTGGCGGAGTCCAACCCTCACTGGAAACGTGTCCGACTTACTACCGGCAATGCGGACCAAGCTCTGGCACTGAGCATACAGGGAGTGGACTGCCACAATCAGACAGTCCGATACCCCATACTCCCCGAGCACTCCCCACAGGACTTCCCGAGGGACACGGTCGAATGCCTTCTCCAAGTCCACAAAACACATGTAGACTGGTTGGGCAAACTCCCATGCACCCTCAAGGACCCTGCCGAGAGTATAGAGCTGGTCCACAGTTCCACGACCAGGACGAAAACCACACTGTTCCTCCTGAATCCGAGGTTCGACTATCCGGCGTAGCCTCCTCTCCAGTACACCTGAATAGACCTTACCGGGAAGGCTGAGGAGTGTGATCCCACGATAGTTAGAACACACCCTCCGGTTCCCCTTCTTAAAGAGAGGAACCACCACCCCGGGGTGGTGGTTGGCTGAATAAGTGTACGTTATATGAGGCATAAATAACTAACTGGTATGTTAACGTAACATATTATGGTAAGAGTCATTCAAATAACTATAACATATAGAACATGCTATACGTTTACCAAACAATCTGTCACTCCTAATCGCTAAATCCCATGAAATCTTATACGTCTAGTCTCTTACGTGAATGAGATCAATAATATTATAATGTGTTCATCATTTCACACATAAGTCGCTCCTGAGTATAAGTCGCACCCCCGGCCAAACTATGAAGAAAACTGCCACTTATAGTCCGAAAAATACGGTATATTTGTTGAGACTATGCAAAGACATGGCTGTTTTTTTCAAGGTCTTTGCAAAGTATTTTGTCTTTGTTTGCCCAACTTTTGGGAAGTGTAAAGGGCAGCAGAGCAGCCACAGGCCAGCAGGCACTTACAGTGAAAGGTGTAAATCTGCAGGGAGTGTTTTCTCTTCTACATGTTCCGAGTAGCAGCCGTGACCCTCAAGTGAACTCGGGCGGACACAAAAGCTCCATGCATCATCACTTGCTTTGGGAGCCATAAGTGTTGACAAGAGAGATGTTCGAGCCTGGATGGGCATGAAGCTTTGTGCTTCCCTGCCTTGCACGGAGCGACCATGGACACCCCCTGCTGGGTGATGCCATTTACAGGCCGCACTCATTAAGACCAGAGCTGATGACCTCCATAAATAGCAGCGATGTTATCACAGCAAAGATACACTGCAAAAAGTCAGTGTTCAAAAACAAGGAAAAAAAATACAAAAATGAGGGGTATTTTATTTGAACTAAGCAAAATTATCTGCCAATAGAACAAGAAAATTTGGCTTGTCAAGACTTTCCAAAACAAGTAAAATTAAAGCTGCAAGCAGCGTTGGTCGGGCCCGCGTATTTGGCAGGTGCTAGTCCTAAGTGTCCCAATACTTTTGTCCAGTTTTAGTAGTACGTGTCCCAATACTTTTGTCAAGTTGTAGTCCTAAGTGTCCCAATACATTTGTCCAGTGTAGGTGTCCCAATACTTTTGTCCGGTGGTAGTCATAAGTGTCCCAATACTTTTGTCCGGTGGTAGTCATAAGTGTCCCAATACTTTTGTCTAGTGTACCTACCTTTGTCTGCATTGTGTAGGCACGCTGGTGCTTCCTGCTTTTAAGCAGCCATCTTAAAAAAACAGCAGCGCAGCGGTTCTTTGAAGGGTCATAAAATCAAAACCGGAGCAGTTAGAAAAACGCTATTCCGTACTTTTATACACAAGGCTTCAATCTCTCTCCTGTGTGAGTTTGAAGCCGAAACGACAAACGCGCTCAGAGGAGATAGTTTTTGAAGGAAGGTGACCGGTTTTTACAAAAAATGTGTTTTGAAGGGGGAATAGCAAACTTCCTGTTGATTTTTGCTGGGGGTTGTCAATCTATGAAATGTAGGTCTAAGTGAGACCTACATAGAGGTTTTTGTTTCATGTCTCTCCGACCTTCCCAGTGGGAGTTACAGGCAGTTTTGTCATTTTTTTCTTCCGAGGTGCAGTTTTTTCTCCGTTGTATTCAAAAATTGCTCTAGAGCGCAATTTTTAAATTTGGGGTTAGGTTTTTTTATTAGATCGCAATTTCTGACAGTCCTGATGTGTGCGTTCAGTTTGGTGAGTTTTGAAGCATGTTAAGGGGGTCAAATTACAGCTCAAAGAGGCAAAAGTGACTGTTTTTAGTCCTTTTTTGTCTTGAAGGGGGAATTGCCAACTTCCTGTTGATTTTAGCCTGACAATGTACTATTATGAAATGTAGGTCTAAGTCAGACCTACATAGAGGCTTTTGTTTCATGTCTCTCCGACCTTCCTAGTGGGAGTTACAGGCAGTCTATTTTTTTTTTCCTAGGGGGCGCTAGAGCGCAATTTTGAGTTTTGGGGTTCGTTTTTTTCATTAAAAGACCATTTTCGCAGGTCCTGATGTGTGGGTCAAATATGGTGAGTTTTGAAGCATGTTAAGTGGGTCAAATTAGTGCTCAAAGAGGCGGCCGGTATAATAATAATAAAACCTTACAAATTCAATAGGTCCTTATGTCCCATTGTATAAGGACTCCCTTTGGGAGTCCTTATACAATGGGCCATGCGGGCCCTAATTAGCTAACTTCAATGAACCCAAAAATAGCTTAAAATAAGTATATTCTCACTAATAACAAGTGCACTTTTCTTGGTAGAAAAAAAAGAGACCTTTTTGCTCAATATGTTGAAAAATATTCTTAAATGAAGTAAATGCTAGTGCCATTATCTTGACATAATGATATGCGCTCGCCATTACATTTCTTGAAACCAGCAAACTTATACTAAAAACTAGTTTATTGTTCTTAATGGAAAGGCAACAAGGCAAGCGCTTGTTACTCTCGGGGTCTCCTAGCCGCTCAGGCAAATCATATTGTCTAAAAATGCATTTTTCCATGGATAACATGACATCATCGCGCCAAGTGCGTGCTCTTTCACTCAATTAGTGCGCATATATACAGCCGGGCCCGCGGCCAAACAATTTTTAATTGTAATTTTGAGAAATGTACCTGAATGTGCATGAACTATTTCTGTTCAAAATTGTTTGAAATGTTAAATGTTTAAATATTAACTGTCAGTTTACTGTACTGTGCCAACTGTACTACTATATGAGTACCTATTTTCTATTGTTTCATTGAAAATAAAACAGCAAAGTCCATTTGGCTGTCATTGTCAGGTTCAAGCACTGATGACATCTACTAATCAGACAAGAAGCAAGGACTCAATCAGAGACAGAGTTCAATTTAGCTCATGGGGAGAATGCATGGAGCTGCACACTTAGTCACAGTCTCGCCCTACGCTCTAAGGTTCAGCTCCTGCGTCCCTCTATTTATTCAGGAGTTCCACAGTCAACAACACTAAGGCCGCCTCTAAAAGGAGTGGTCACATATATTATGCAAAGCAGGTCCAGGACGCACAATACGTGACGGAATGTGCTGGAGGCCTTGTGATTTCGCCTTGTCCCCGCTTCGTCTGCGTGTTGTCATCTTATCTTCGTTGAGGTCCTTGAAGTCCTTGGCTGTTAGCGGGCTAAAACAAAGAAAACATCTACGGCTGAGGCCACCCCTCAGACGAGAAGTCTTTGTCCTTGCACACATTAGAAAAGTCCAACTTGAGCACAATAGCTAATAACTAAAGCAACAGACTTTAAGCATACTATAGTTAGTGTGATAATATATACATCATTATTCTAACAGTCATCTGTTTTAATTATGAGACACAATTGTGTCAAAATCATGATTTTTTTTTTTCATGCTTGAAATAAGAAATGATTGCTTAAAAAAAGTAGTTTTATACTTGTGAGTGTTGATGACACAGCTTTGCAACACTTGATATTCTAGTTTCAAGCATGTTTTACTCAATATAGGTCATCAAATCTCAGCAACAAGCTGTAATATCTTACTGAGATCACTTAGGACCAAAACCCTTAAAGGGGAACATTATCACCAGACCTATGTAAGCGTCAATATACAGGTAAAAGCCAGTAAATTAGAATATTTTGAAAAACTTGATTTATTTCAGTAATTGCATTCAAAAGGTGTAACTTGTACATTATATTTATTCATTGCACACAGACTGATGCATTCAAATGTTTATTTCATTTAATTTTGATGATTTGAAGTGGCAACAAATGAAAATCCAAAATTCCGTGTGTCACAAAATTAGAATATTACTTAAGGCTAATACAAAAAAGGGATTTTTAGAAATGTTGGCCAACTGAAAAGTATGAAAATGAAAAATATGAGCATGTACAATACTCAATACTTGGTCGGAGCTCCTTTTGCCTCAATTACTGCGTTAATGCGGCGTGGCATGGAGTCGATGAGTTTCTGGCACTGCTCAGGTGTTATGAGAGCCCAGGTTGCTCTGATAGTGGCCTTCAACTCTTCTGCGTTTTTGGGTCTGGCATTCTGCATCTTCCTTTTCACAATACCCCACAGATTTTCTATGGGGCTAAGGTCAGGGGGGTTGGCGGGCCAATTTAGAACAGAAATACCATGGTCCGTAAACCAGGCACGGGTAGATTTTGCGCTGTGTGCAGGCGCCAAGTCCTGTTGGAACTTGAAATCTCCATCTCCATAGAGCAGGTCAGCAGCAGGAAGCATGAAGTGCTCTAAAACTTGCTGGTAGACGGCTGCGTTGACCCTGGATCTCAGGAAACAGAGTGGACCGACACCAGCAGATGACATGGCACCCCAAACCATCACTGATGGTGGAAACTTTACACTAGACTTCAGGCAACGTGGATCCTGTGCCTCTCCTGTCTTCCTCCAGACTCTGGGACCTCGATTTCCAAAGGAAATGCAAAATTTGCATGGTTGGGTGATGGTTTGGGGTGCCATGTCATCTGCTGGTGTCGGTCCACTCTGTTTCCTGAGATCCAGGGTCAACGCAGCCGTCTACCAGCAAGTTTTAGAGCACTTCATGCTTCCTGCTGCTGACCTGCTCTATGGAGATGGAGATTTCAAGTTCCAACAGGACTTGGCGCCTGCACACAGCGCAAAATCTACCCGTGCCTGGTTTACGGACCATGGTATTTCTGTTCTAAATTGGCCCGCCAACTCCCCTGACCTTAGCCCCATAGAAAATCTGTGGGGTATTGTGAAAAGGAAGATGCAGAATGCCAGACCCAAAAACGCAGAAGAGTTGAAGGCCACTATCAGAGCAACCTGGGCTCTCATAACACCTGAGCAGTGCCAGAAACTCATCGACTCCATGCCACGCCGCATTAACGCAGTAATTGAGGCAAAAGGAGCTCCAACCAAGTATTGAGTATTGTACATGCTCATATTTTTCATTTTCATACTTTTCAGTTGGCCAACATTTCTAAAAATCCCTTTTTTGTATTAGCCTTAAGTAATATTCTAATTTTGTGACACACGGAATTTTGGATTTTCATTTGTTGCCACTTCAAATCATCAAAATTAAATGAAATAAACATTTGAATGCATCAGTCTGTGTGCAATGAATAAATATAATGTACAAGTTACACCTTTTGAATGCAATTACTGAAATAAATCAAGTTTTTCAAAATATTCTAATTTACTGGCTTTTACCTGTATACCTTGATGTTGCAGAAAAAAGACCATATATTTTTTTAACCGATTTCCGAACTCTAAATGGGTGAATTTTGGCGAATTAAATATTCACTCTCGGTGACGTCACATCGGGAAGCAATCCGCTATTTTCTCAAACACTGAGTCAAATCAGCTCTGTTATTTTCCGTTTTTTTCGACTGTTTTCCGTACCTTGGAGACATCATGCCTCGTCGGTGTGTTGTCGGAGGGTGTAACAACACCAACAGGGACGGATTCAAGTTGCACCAGTGGCCCAAAGATGCCAAAGTGGCAAGAAATTGGACGTTTGTTCCGCACACTTTACCCACGAAAGCTATGCTACGACAGAGATGGCAAGAATGTGTGGATATCCTGCGACACTCAAAGCAGATGCATTTCCGACGATAAAGTCAAAGAAATCTGCCGCCAGACCCCCATTGAATCTGCCGGAGTGTGTGAGCAATTCAGGGACAAAGGACCTCGCTAGCACGGCAAGCAATGGTGGCAGTTTGTTCCCGCAGACGAGCGAGCTAAACCCCCTGGATGTCTTGGCTCACACCGTCCCGAAGATGATCAAGAGAAGAATATCGACCCTAGCTTCCCTGGCCTGCTGACATGAGGGTATGTCTGCAGAATATATTAATTGATGAAAACTGGGCTGTCTGCACTCTCAAAGTGCATGTTGTTGCCAAATGTATTTCATATGCTGTAAACCTAGTTCATAGTTGTTAGTAAGGCTGAAACGACGCGTCGACGTAGTCGACGTCATCGGTTACGTAAATACGTCGACGCCGTTTTTGTGCGTCGGCGCGTTGCATATTTACGTCACACTACTTTACTGTCATGGCGGAGCGCAAAGCAGACGATGCGAGCGAGGGGAAAAAAGCACGCCAAAAGTCGTCAAAAGTGTGGGAGTATTTCAATAAACGGCCTAATAATGTTGTTGTATGCACACTGTGTCGAGCGGAAATGGCCTATCATAGCAGCACAACGGCTATGAACGAACATTTGAAAAGAAAACCCCCGACAGCGTTCTTGCCATCACCATCAACAAGTCAATCGTCCGCGTGCGTATACGTTGTCATTATTACACAAAAACATGAATGTGTCATTTGTATCTGCGTTGTAAATTCATAAACTAAAGCACCGTTTCGCTCTGAGAGGCGCGTTTGGCGTGCCTGTTCAGTGTTTACAAAGACGCGCTCCTCTTTAACGCTGTGGAGAGGCGGCGGCGGCGGCGAGCGAGCGGCGAGGCGGGGCGCGCCGGGAGCGACGCCGCAATCGTGCCCAGGTGCGCGATCCGCGCAGTTGGAAGAGAAAAGACTTTGTGTAAAATTAAAAGATTGTAAACCTGGCAAAGCCGTCTGGCGTTCAGTCTGTCGGTCCTGAAAGAACCCCACGGCACAAGACGTGTCACAAACGCTAACGTTAATTAGTTGTGCAAATACCTTTTACAACATTAACAGTTACATATACTATGTACAAACCAACAATTAACTTTCACTTTAATCATACTATCATTGTTGTGTTATTAAGCAAAATAAGCAATACTTTGACTTTTGTTGAAATGTTTACACTGTACACTTTTTTGTATTGGATGTTTAGCTTTATTTTTGCACATTTTAGCAAATAAGCAATACTTTTACTTTTGTTGAAATGTTTACACTTGTTACAGAATATTTCCGTTTTGCACTTTTTTGTATTGGATGTTTATCTTTATTTTTGCACATTTTAAAGCAAAATAAGCAATACTTTTACTTTTGAAATGCTTATACTATTCCAGAATATTAAGATTTGCACTGGATGTTTACTTTTATATTTGCACATTAAAAAGCAAATAAGCTACTTTTAATTTTGTTAAATGTTAAAAGTTTTAAATGTTTACATTGTTACAGAATATTTTGTCATGTTGTTGTCAATGTTGACTGACTAGTGGCCATACTTTTTTTTTTGTAAATAAAAGCCATGCTTTTTGAAAAAACTGGCCTACATTTATTTTTTCCTCTTCATTTTAAATAAAAAAAAAAATCGGTAAAAGGAAAAATAATCTATAAATTAATCGAAAAAATAATCTATAGATTAACCGATTAATCGAAAAAAATAATCTATAGATTAATCGATAGAAAAATAATCGTTAGCTGCAGCCCTAGTTGTTAGTTTCCTTTAATGCCAAACAAACACATACCAATCGTTGGTTAGAAGGCGATCGCCGAATTCGTCCTCGCTTTCTCCCGTGTCGCTGGCTGTCGTGTCGTTTTCGTCGGTTTCGCTTGCATACGGTTCAAACCGATATGGCTCAATAGCTTCAGTTTCTTCTTCAATTTGGTTTTCGCTACCTGCCTCCACACTACAACCATCCGTTTCACTACATGCGTAATCTGTTGAATCGCTTAAGCCGCTGAAATCCGAGTCTGAATCCGAGCTAATGTCGCTATAGCTTGCTGTTCTTTCCGCCATGTTTGTTTGTGTTGGCTTCACTATGTGACGTCACAGGAAAATGGACGGGTGGTTAAAATCAGGCACTTTGAAGCTTTTTTTAGGGATATTGCGTGATGGGTAAAATTTTGAAAAAAACTTCAAAAAATATAATAAGCCACTGGAAACTGATTTTTAATGGTTTTAACAATTCTGAAATTGTGATAATGTTCCAATTTAAAACAAGTAAAACACTCTAACATAAAATCTGCTTAGTGAGAAGAATGATCTTATCAGACAGAAAATAAGCAAATATCACCCTTATTTGACATCTTACTTAGATTTCACTTTTTGCAGTGTTCCTCATTTTTTTTGTTGCCAATGCACATGGAAAAACCCTCAAAGCAGCACATTTTTTAATGACATATTTCCATGTGTGCGTGTTCCCACCTGCAGTATCTTCATACCCAAATTCTCCCTCCCATTATTTGCCCTTCACCCAATCAAGCCAATAAATGACGTTAGGGATGGGAAAATGAGGTTCTATGATGGATGCTAATACCGAAATGTGACTATTACGGGGAGCGACGTTGCTATTTTGATGCATATATAGCCTTATCGACTTGCCTGGGGATTTTAATGAGATCTGAATTTTTTATGTATCTCCAAATGGCCGTCCCCCCCGCTTAATGTGCTGATCACAGTACGTGAGCTTCAAGGGCGCCGAGCACAGTGACAAGAACACAGAGCTGGGTCTCATTTTGTCATCGGCCATGAGACCATAATGTTTGTGGGAATTGACCGCTCATGTTGTTGTGACTGTCATTTCATTCAGAATGCTGAATATGTTGAAATAAAATACAAAACAAGTCCACGATGTCCAAAAACAACAACCACTCACTCGGATATTTTATGTGGTGTATCATCCCCAGGATAGGGATGTCCCGATCCGATATTTGGATCGGATCGGCTGCCGATATTTGCCAAAAATTGCGTATCGGCAAGGCATGGGAAAATGCCGATCCAGATCCAGTTTAAAAAAAAACTGTTTTCCAACGCACCGATTTAAATAATACATTCCACATTTCTGCTGCTCCGTAATTTCTGTTCCGCATTTTCCAGCACACCTTCAACATATTCACAGGTCTGTGAATTCTCACGCAGTTGCTTGTTGCTGGCATTACACGACAGGCTCTTCTCACTCTTTCCTGTGTCTCCCTCTCACAGACAGCAAGTGCACCTTCTTACACACGTCACATACTGTCACGACATACGTCACATACGTATACGTCCTCCCCGAGCAGAGAGGTAGCAGCATGGCTAACGTTAGCTGTGATGCTAGCGCAGCCGTGCGAGCAACACTCCCTCTAAGGCAGTGGTTCTCAAACTTTTTTTGTCATCCCCCACTTTGGACAAGGGGGAGTTTTCAAGCCCCACCTGCCCCCATCGCCCCAACAGAGCGCTAATGCCAAGCTTTAACATTTTCAAATTTATTGAACATCAAGTTGTATACGTTCAAGCTCAATAACATAAAATAACATCAAGTTCAATAATAAATAAAATAACTGTGCAGCTGTGGTATAACTTGCATCAAGTTCGATCATAAATAAAATAACTTCCATCAAGTTCAATAAATAAAACAAAAGTGTTATAACTTGCATCAAGTTCAAAATAAATAAAAAAAAGTGTTATAACTTGCATCACGTTCAATAATAAATCAAAAAAAGTGTTATAACTTGCATCAAGTTCAATAATAAATCAAATAAAAGTGTTATAACTTGCGTTCAATAATAAATCAAATAACTTGCATCAAGTTCAATAATAAATCAAAAAAAGTGTTATAACTTGAATCAAGTTTAAAAAAAAAGAAGTGTTATAACTTGCATCACGTTCAATAATAAATCAAAAAAGGGTTATAACTTGCATCAAGTTCAATAATAAATCAAATAAAAGTGTTATAACTTGCATCAAGTTCAATAATAAATCAAATAAGTGTTAACTTGCATCAAGTTCAATAATAAATCAAATAACTTGCATCAAGTTCAATAATAAATCAAAAAAAGTGTTATAACTTGCTCACGTTCAATAATAAATCAAAAAAGTGTTATAACTTGCATCAAGTTCAATAATAAATAAAACAAAAGTGTTATAACTTGCATTTTAGTTCAATAATAAATCAAATAACTTGCATCAAGTTCAATAATAAATCAAATAAAAGTGCCACTTTGCAATCTTCGCAAAAAAAAAAGGAGGATCTATGCATTTGGCAAGACAGGGCAAGTGACAGCACTTTTCCCTGGGAGAGCCACCTTGCTTCACTGTGAAACAGCACGGCTGTATGATCAGCTCCCATTTCCTCACACAGTGCAGAGAACAGTCGCGCTTTCAGTGGTCGTGTTTTGATCAAATTTACCGCGCTCACAACATCTGTTAAAACCTCATTGAGTTCGGGGCTGAGCTGCCTTGACGCGAGTGCTTCCCGGTGAATGACACAGTGTGTGCCCGTCACATTTTTGTTTCTCTGCAGGCGCTGGCTCTGGCTCGACGATCTTTGAGGTGCGAGTCACAAATGTATATATTTGTGTAATTGTGATCCACACATTAGCCTGCTACCCATCCGCGCGAAAGTTTGTTCCGCTTAGCCCCGCCCCCATTAGTTACTGTTGCTATGTCTGTCAAACTTTCGCTCGTACCGAGAAATATAAAGCCTACAGTAAAAATAAGTACCGGTAATTTCCATTTATTTATATAGCGGATTTCACAGACAGAATCACAAAGTGATTTACAGTGTGTATAGAAAATGAAAGCATAGTAAAAAAAATAATCTAAGAATATAATAATAAAAAAAATTTTTTAAAGTGAAATTTCCTCCCGTTCCTCGCGCCCCACCTGTCATGTCTCTATTCCCCACCAGTGGGGCGCGCCCCACACTTTGAGAAACGCTGCTCTAAGGCGCTCGCCTGTGCAATTGCGCACTGTTTAAGCGTCCTCTGCGCATAGCAAATCTATGCCACGCACAAAATCTAATAAAAAAATTAACGCATAACAATTTTCGACACACGGACACAACAGAGAAAACAGTTTTCGTCATCATTGTTCAAATATTGTGACGTCTGTCGAGACGCTTATCTCCATTCGGTGCCACACGTCCACACCATCAAAATGCTGAGGCAAAAATTTCCAGATCAACACCGTATGAAAAAAATTGTGATTTTTTTAGTTGTGATTTCCTTCTCTGCATGAAAGTTTAAAAGTAGCATATATTAATGCAGTATGAAGAAGAATGTTTTAATGTAGACATGCAAGCCTTGAAAGAACATTTTGAAAATCAAGACTACATTTCCTGCAAATGAGTGCATTTCTACCCTATATTTTAACTTTAGATTTATTCTCATATCAAACTCTTTTGGCTTTCTTTTTGACACTTACATCCGGCGCCCCCCTCCACACCCCGGATTATAAATAATTCAATTGGATTATCTTGTGTGATGACTGTATTATGATGATAGTATATATCTGATAGTATATATCTGCATCATGAATCAATTTAAGTGGACCCCGACTTAAACAAGTGGAAAAACTTATTGGGGTGTTACCATTTAGTGGTCAATTGTACGGAATATGTACTTCACTGTGCAACCTACTAATAAAAGTCTCAATCAATCAATCAAAACACATAGAATAATCATACTGCTGTGATTATATGCATCAAGTGTTCATTCAAGGCTGAGGCAAAATATCGAGATATATATTGTGTATCGCAATATGGCCTTAAAATATCGCAATATTAAAAAAGGCCATATCGCCCAGCCCTAGTTCAATGATGCCATTTCTGTTTGTCATGTATAATTTTGTCTATTTTGTGTTTATCCTTGAATAAACAGGTCAGTTTCTTGTTACCAACCATTGTGTATTATTCAAACTCCCCTAATTCAGCTGGCTAGTTGTTATCAAGAGTACTAAAACCCTTTTCAACATGATTCTGACAACTAAGTAGGCTAAATAACTTTAAACTTTAATACATGCTCGGGTAGGCCAGTATCGGTCAGTATCGGTATCGGATCGGAAATGCAAAAACAATATCGGTATCGGATCGGAAGTGCAAAAACCTGGATCGGGACATCCCTACCCCAGGACCAAACTTTGATTTGTTTAGCTGCATTTCTCTGCGATGAGGTGGCGACTTGTCCAAGGTGTACCCCGCCTACCGCCCGAATGCAGCTGAGATAGGCTCCAGCGACCCCCCGCCACCCCAAAAGGGATGGATAGCTGCATTTCTGAGAGCGCCCCATTCTTTCACAAATGTTTGTAGAAACAGTCTCCATGCCTAAGTGCTTGATTTGATACACCGGGCCAAGGGATTAGGACACCTGATTCTAATCATTTGGATGCGTGGCCAAATACTTTTGGCAACATAGTGTAAGTTAGCTGAATTCTGATTGGATACAAAGTAAAAGTAGAAATAACAGCACTATAAGGAGCATAATATGACATGAATAGAATATGAATACTTTTAGATATTTAGGGAAAGTCAATCAAAAATGACTTTTATCTTTAATTATGATGATGATTTGTGGTTACTGTATTTTCCGCACTATAAGGCGCACCTAAAAACCACAAATTTTCTCAAAAGCTGACAGTGCGCCTTATAACCCGGTGCGCTTTATATATGGATTAATATTAAGATTCATTTTCATAAAGTTTCGGTCTCGCAACTTCGGTAAACAGCCGCCATCTTTTTTCCCGGTAGAACAGGAAGCGCTTCTTCTTCTACGCAAGCAACCGCCAAGGTAAGCACCCGCCCCCATAGAACAGGAAGCGCTTCTTCTTCTACTGTAAGCAACCACCCGCCCGCTTAGAAGAAGAAAAAGCGCGCGGATATCACCGTACGTTTCATTTCCTTTGTGTGTTTACATCTGTAAAGACCACAAAATGGCTCCTACTAAGCGACAGGTATCCGGTTCATGAAAAGACGCAATCTCTCCATCCGCACACGGATTACTATTTCACAGCAACTGATATTCCTGTGAACCGCACTGTGGATACAACGGGAGCACGTACGGTGAATATTCGCACCACAGGGAATGAGAAGTCATCCTTCACTGTGGTTCTAGCTTGCCATGCTAATGGCCAGAAACTTCCACCCATGGTGATATTCAAAAGGAAGACCTTGCCAAAAGAGACCTTTCCAGCCGGCGTCATCATAAAAGCTAACTCGAAGGGATGGATGAAGAAAAGATGAGCGAGTGGTTAAGGTAAGTTTAAGTTTACGCGAAGAGGCCGGGTGGCTTTTTTCACGCAGCTCTGTCCATGTTGATATACGTATGTTTGTGATTGCACATTTGCGTATATTTTGGGAGTGAACAGAGTTGTTAGAACGCTGGTTTTTAATATATTATTAAAGTTTGACTGACCTATCTGACTGTTTTTTTGACATTCCTTTAGCGCAGTTAGATGCGGCTTACAACACGGGGCGGCTTATAGGTGGACAAAGTTTTGAAATATGCCGTTCATTGAAGGCGCGGCTTATAACCCAGGGCGCCTTATGGTGCGGAAAATACGGTAGTGTAAGTTAGCTGAATTCTGATTGGATACAAAGTAAAAGTAGAAATAACAGCACTATAAGGAGCATAATATGACATGAATAGAATATGAATACTTTTAGATATTTAAAGAAAGTCAATCAAAAATGACTTTTATCTTTAATTATGACGATGATTTGTGGTTATGCTAGTCCAGCGGAGCTTGTTACACAGTTCCAGTTCCCAAATCTCCACATGCCAGGACATAAACATGCCGCCTGCAAGAGATATGACGTGCCTGCAGCAGCTAGAATGCGATTTTCTGGCATTTACACTTCACACAGTTGACAGATTGGCAGGCTGTTTCCCACAGACTGTTGTTGTCGTCACCGGGCCCGGGTGTTGCTCAGGGTCATATTTCCCATTTCACACTCCGGCGACACTGCAGTGCACTTCTCAGGGGTGCAGACTTGTCAACAGCGGGCAGAAACCACTATTGTGCTGCTTTCCCCCCCCGGAGTTGACCTGCCTTCTCAAGCCTCCTCAAAAAAAAAGAAACAGAAAAGCAGTGTTGGATATTGCATTTAAGGAAAGCTGAAAGCCAGAAGAGGAGACATAGTGTGCCTTTGAAGAGAACTTGAACAGGATTTGTGGTGCCGGGGTCGACCTCTTGAATCCTCCTCACACAGATGAAAGCCAGGGCCTCTTTTGAGATGGCGCCCTGGCTCAATCTGCCGGCTCTATCTGCCGACTCTATCTGCCGACTCTATCTGCCGACTCATCTGCCGGCTCATCTGCCGACTCTATCTGCCGACTCTATCTGCCGACTCTATCTGCCGACTCTATCTGCCGACTCATCTGCCGACTCTTATCTGCCGACTCTTATCTGCCGACTCTTATCTGCCGACTCTATCTGCCGACTCTATCTGCCGACTCTTATCTGCCGACTCTTATCTGCCGACTCTATCTGCCGACTCTATCTGCCGACTCTATCTGCCGACTCTATCTGCCGACTCTATCTGCCGACTCTATCTGCCGACTCTATCTGCCGACTCTTATCTGCCGACTCTTATCTGCCGACTCTATCTGCCGACTCTATCTGCCGACTCTATCTGCCGACTCTATCTGCCGACTCTATCTGCCGACTCTATCTGCCGGCTCTATCTGCCGGCTCTATCTATCTGCCGGCTCTATCTATCTGCCGGCTCTATCTATCTGCCGACTCTTATCTGCCGACTCTATCTGCCGACTCTTATCTGCCGACTCTATCTGCCGGCTCTATCTGCCGGCTCTATCTGCCGGCTCTATCTGCCGGCTCTATCTGCCGGCTCTATCTGCCGGCTCTATCTGCCGGCTCTATCTGCCGGCTCTATCTGCCGGCTCTATCTGCCGGCTCTATCTGCCGGCTCTATCTGCCGGCTCTATCTGCCGGCTCTATCTGCCGGCTCTATCTGCCGGCTCTATCCGCCGGCTCTATCCGCCGGCTCTATCCGCCGGCTCTATCCGCCGGCTCTATCCGCCGCCGCCGGAGGATAGGCTCTATCCGCCGGCGCTATCCGCCGGCTCTATCCGCCGGCTCTATCCGCCGGCTCTATCCGCCGGCTCGATCCGCCGGCTCGATCCGCCGACTCGATCCGCCGACTCGATCCGCCGACTCGATCTGCCGACTCTATCTGCTGACATCTGCCGCCGGCTCTATCCGCCGACTCTATCCGCCGACTCTATCCGCCGGCTCTATCCGCCGACTCTATCCGCCGACTCTATCCGCCGGCTCGATCTGCCGACTCTATCTGCCGACTCTATCTGCTGACTCTATCTGCTGGCTCGATCTGCTGGCTCGATCTGCTGGCCTATCTGCTGACTCTATCTGCTGACTCTATCTGCTGACTCTATCTGCTGGCTCTATCTGCTGGCTCGATCTGCTGACTCGATCTGCCGACTCTATCTGCCGCCGGCTCTATCCGCCGACTCTATCCGCCGACTCTATCCGCCGACTCTATCCGCCGGCTCTATCCGCCGACTCTATCCGCCGGCTCGATCTGCCGACTCTATCTGCTGACTCTATCTGCTGGCTCGATCTGCTGGCTCGATCTGCTGGCCTATCTGCTGACTCTATCTGCTGACTCTATCTGCTGGCTCGATCTGCTGGCTCGATCTGCTGGCTCTGATCTGCCGGCTCTATCTGCCGGCTCGATCTGCCGGCTCGATCTGCCGGCTCTATCTGCCGGCTCGATCTGCTATCTGCCGACTCTATCTGCCGACTCTATCTGCCGACAGAGTCTCTATCTGCCGACTCTATCTGCCGACTCTATCTGCACATCTGCATCAAGTCATTGGAAGACCTCGGCTGTTTCATACTGGGAAGTTTTGCATATGGGGCGTACCTTTTTCCTTTCATTGGTTGTTTTTTTTAAAGGGTCACTTTACAATGTGCCAGGTTATTTTAGGGGATCCCATGCAGCTTCAGAAAATAAAGAAAAGCATTTCTTTCAAACATAGTATCATAACTTTGAGTATTTATTTCATGCTTTACAAGTGCTCAATATGGCCGGCGGCGGCAGCACGGACATCATCAGGATGACATGAGAAATGAAAGATGGGAAATGATTGGTTCAGTCCTTGTCTCGTCCGTCAAGGCTCCTTAGCCACATGGCCTAATGAGAGGCTGCAGAGTAGTGATGGTAAATGGGATTCCTTTTACCGACTTGGGTACCTATAAAGTGGATTGTTACATCTCTAATATCAAGAAAACATTGCTACAAACCCTTAATAAACGACATTATTAAATGTCTTGTAAGCTTCATATTCCCTAACAATAACGTACCGTAGCTAAATATTGTTGCAAACTACGCATTGCTGAACAACAGTGAAGCAGCTAAATCTAACAAAACATTAATAATAATAATAATAATAGATTTTATTTGTAAAGAGCACTTTACATTGAGCAAACAACCTCAATGTGCTACAGCAGGGGTGCTCATTACGTCGATCGCGAGCTACCGGTCGATCTCGGAGGGTGTGTCAGTCGATCACCAGCCAGGCATTAAAAAAATAGTCCTAAAAATGAGCGATCATAAATCTTCACAATGACGTCATTTTCGTCACTTGATTGACATTCACGGCACCCGAGGGTCTTCTGAGATGACGCTGGCTGCTGCCAGCTCATTAAAATTACCGACTGGAAGGCGAGAAACACTTTATTTCAACAGACTCTGGCGCCGTACCTGTCGTCAAAACTTCAAAGACCGACTGCACAGTTGCACAGTTGTGCTAACAAAATAGGAGTCTCAGAAAGCTGGCGTGCACAAGCTAGCAAGCTACGGAGTTTGCTGACAATGTATTTCTTGTAAAGTGTATACAAAGTAGTACGGAAGCTGGACAAATAAGATGCCACAAACCAACCACTTTCATGTGGTATTGGACAGAAAGGAGGACTTTTTTCTCCTCCATTCGAAAATGCGGACGTTTTTAGCACCACTGTCTGGTTCCAATCAATGCAAGTCATCACAATCAGGTAATACACCAACTTATATTCTTGTCTTCATGAAAGAAAGGAATCTATATGTGTTAAACATGCTTGTATTATCTTTAAACACCTTAACTTGTTAACAATATTAACTATATGTGTTAAACATGCTTGCATTATCTTTAAACACCTTTAACTTATTAACCATATTAACTATATGTGTTAAACATGCTTGTATTATCATTAAACACCTTTAATTTATTAACAATATTAACTATATGTATTAAACATTCTTGTATTATCATTAAACACCTTTAATGTATTAACAATATTAACTATATGTGTTAAACATGCTTGCATTATAAACACCTTTGACTTATTAACAAAAACATATAATCCATAAATAAGTAAATATAAATTATATATATGAATGAGGTAGATCCCCACGACTTGATCAATTGAAAAGTAGCTCGCCTGCAGAAAAAGTGTGAGCACCCCTGTGCTACAGTGTATTAGAAAAAATAAAAAGATAATAAAATAAAAACTGGAACAGCCAAATAGCTAAAATTACTATACATACATCTAAAAAAAAAGGCTTTATGAAAAAGAAGGGTTTTTAAGCCTTTTTTAAAAGCATCCACAGTCTGTGGTATCCTCAGGTGGTCAGGGAGAGTGTTCCACAGACTGGGAGCGGCGGAGCAGAAAGCCCGGTCTCCCATTGTTCGTAGCTTTGTCCTCGGAGGTTGGAGGAGGTTAGCCTGTCTGAAACGGAGGTGTCGTGTGGAGGATTTGGTGGTGAGCAGTTCTTTGAGGTAGAGGGGGGGGGCATTTCCATGGAGGCACTGGTGGGTTAGTAGGGAGACTTTGTATTCAATCCTGAGTGGAACAGAAAGCCAGTGAAGGGATTAGAGAGTTGATGTGATATGGTCGTATTTCCACACGTTCATCAAACATTATTATTAAAACAACTTAACATGAATTATAGATGACAACAAAATATTTGGCTTGTAACAGGAGATCAATGGCAAAACCTAAACTTCTATATTGTGTATAGATATTACAGGTAAATTGCCTGGAAAAACCGAGACACATTTACGTCAGTAAAATACGTTACTTACCGATAAATGAATAAGTCCGATGTAGTCTTTCATGATAAATAATGTATCATCCAGATGTAAAGAAATGAGGAACTTCATACTTTTATGAAGACAGGAAGCTCGAACAGTCCCCTTTGGTGGTGTTGAATATTTAAAATCTTGAGATAAGCATTTTTTCTTAAAAGTGTATGAATCCACTCCATCACACATTTTTTTCCACATCTGTCTCGTATGTTCGCCACTAAACCTTGAGAATATGCCACAATGTGCCTTGCTGCGAGACAATAAAGTAGACTAACTGTCAGAATTTGTGGGTGAGGAACCCAAAGATGCAGAGAAGGCGGAAGGCATTGTGCGGGAAAACATGATTTAATTAAACACTAAGGCAAAACAACAAACGAAAGGGTAACAACAAAAGGCGCGCACAAGGCGGAGAACAAACTTGGTTATGAACTAAAATAGCACAGAGGCTAGCTTTGGATAAGAAACAAAAACACTTACTGTGACACGAAGGAACTAGGACCTGAGCAGAGTGAAACAAAAGTAGACAGAGCTACAACGACAAGTGTTAAGACAGGTAGTAATGACAATGATCCAGCCCTGACTGGAGGGGAAGGCAGGTTTAAATAGCAGCTGGCTGATTGACACCAGGTGTGGCCAGGTGCCAATCAGCCACAGCTGAGGGGACACAGCACTCAAGGAGACAAGTAGGAAATAAAGACAAAATAAAAGCGCTGACAGAAAACTAAGACAAATGCAGAGAAAAAACTAAAACAGTCAAACTGTCAAGGACAAGCCTGACACTAACGGGACTTTGACCAGCATCTGAAACCCTGAAGTGCCTCCAGGTCACACACTTGCAAGCCGGCAATAGATTTTCATTTGGACAGTGACTGATTACACTATTGTTTTTCATTTAGATTATTTCTTCTTTTGCCACACTATTGAGGAACACGTCTGAAGTTTGCCAGAGAGCACATGGATGAGGATTGGGAGAATGTCATGTGGTCAGATGAAACCAAAATAGAACTTTTTGGTATAAACTCAACTCGTCGTGTTTGGAGGAAGAAGAATGCTGAGTTGCATCCAAAGAACACCACACCTACTGTGAAGCATGGGGGTGGAAACATCATGCTTTGGGGCTGTTTTTCTGCTAAGGGGACAGGCCTGTCAGGAGTTGTAGGTGACGAACCCCAAGATGCAGAGAAGGTGGAAGGCATTGTGCGGGAAAACAAGATTTAATGTTCATAAAATAAAGGAAAAAAACACAAACCAGGAACTAGGAACAGGAAACAGGATGCCAGGGAAACAGGAACTGGAAGACGAGAAACAAAAAGACAGCAAGCTACAAACATCTACAATAAATAGCTTACCGCTACCGCTTACAGCTACACTGGCATCGACAAGTAGGAAAGACAATAATCCAGCACTGACTGGAGGAGAAGGCAGGTTTAAATAGCAGCTGGCTGATTGATACCAGGTGTGGCCAGGTGCCAATCAGCCCCCCCCCCCCCAAAAAAAACAGTCCAAAGTCACGGGAGGGTGGAGGGGAGGACAAGGCGGTGGGCCGCCAGGCCAAGTGTTCCCGCAACCAGCGGGGAAGAGTCAGGTGGCGACGGCGAGTTGAACGCCGCCGCAATTGGCGAGGCGGTCGCCCATGGAACGACCACATTCGTGGTCGACGAGAGGATGGTGGCGCCCTCTGCTGGCCCACCGGTGAGGATGGTGGTGGCGCCCTCTGCTGGCCCACCGGGGAAGATGGTGGTGGCGCCCTCTGCTGGCCCACCGGGGAAGATGGTGGTGGCGCCCTCGGTTGCTGGCCCACCGGGGAGGATGGTGGTGGCGCCCTCGGTTGCTGGCCCACCGGGGAGGATGGTGGTGGCGCCCTCTGCTGGCCTACCGGAGACGAGGGTGGTGGCGCCGTCCGCTGCTGGCCCACCGGAGACGAGGGTGGTGGCACCGTCCGCTGCTGGCCCACCGGAGACGAGGGTGGTGGCGCCGTCCGCTGCTGGCCCACCGGAGACGAGGGTGGTGGCGCCGTCCGCTGCTGGCCCACCGGAGACGAGGGTGGTGGCGCCGTCCGCTGCTGGCCCACCGGAGACGAGGGTGGTGGCGCCGTCCGCTGCTGGCCCACCGGAGACGAGGGTGGTGGCGCCGTCCGCTGCTGGCCCACCGGAGACGAGGATGGTGGCGCCGTCCGCTGCTGGCCCACCAGAGAGGAGGATGGTGGCGCCGTCCGCTGCTGGCCCACCGGAGTGCATGGTGGCGTCTGCCGGCCCACCGGAGTGCATGGTGGCGTCTGCCGGCCCACCGGAGTGCATGGTGGCATCTGCCGGCCCACCGGAGTGCTTGGTGGTGGTGCCCTCTGCTGGCCCACCGGAGTGCATGATGGCGCCGTAGGTTGCAGACCCACCGGAGATGATGGTGCCGTCTCTTGCAGACCCACTGGGGCGAGAAGTAGCTGTGCCTCCTCAGCTGCACAGCTACTCATAGCCCCCCCCCAAGGGACGGATCCCAGACGTCCCCAGATAGGCCCACAGACGACAGGGGTGGGTGGGAGAGGGCTTGAAAAGCGGCCGAACTTCTCTTTAAATTAGCCATTAATTCCAAAGCCTTGTTAAGCCTCTCCGCCATGGACATCTCTGCGAGGTTCGAATTTGGCTGGATTATTATGTCAGGAGTTGTAGGTGACGAACCCCAAGATGCAGAGAAGGTGGAAGGCATTGTGCGGGAAAACAAGATTTAATGTTCATAAAATAAAGGAAAAAACACAAACCAGGAACTAGGAACAGGAAACAGGATGCCAGGAAAACAGGAACTGGAAGACGAGAAACAAAAAGACAGCAAGCTACAAACATCTACAATAAATAGCTTACCGCTACCGCTTACAGCTACACTGGCATCGACAAGTAGGAAAGACAGGTCGGAACTGACTGGAGGAGAAGGCAGGTTTAAATAGCAGCTGGCTGATTGACACCAGGTGTGGCCAGGTGCCAATCAGCCACAGCTGAGGGGACACAGCACTCAGGGAGACAAGTAAGAAATAACCAAAATAAGAGCGCCGACAGGAAATAAAGACAAACAGAGGAAAAACTCAAAACAAACTGTCAGTGACAAACCTGACAGTAGCCCCCCTTCCCACAACGGATACCAGACGTTCTAGGAACCCCCCCCCCCCAAAAAAAAAACCAGTCCAAAGTCACGGGAGGGTGGAGGGAGGACAAGGCGGTGGGCCGCCAGGCCAAGTGTTCCCGCAACCAGCGGGGAAGAGTCAGGTGGCGACGGCGAGTTGAACGCCGCCGCAATTGGCGAGGCGGTCGCCCATGGAACGACCACATTCGTGGTCGACGAGAGGATGGTGGCGCCCTCTGCTGGCCCACTGGTGAGGATGGTGGTGGCGCCCTCTGCTGGCCCACCGGGGAAGATGGTGGTGGCGCCCTCTGCTGGCCCACCGGGGAAGATGGTGGTGGCGCCCTCGGTTGCTGGTCCACCGGGGAGGATGGTGGTGGCGCCCTCGGTTGCTGGCCCACCGGGGAGGCTGGTGGTGGCGCCCTCGGTTGCTGGCCCACCGGGGAGGATGGTGGTGGCGCCCTCTGCTGGCCCACCAAAGACGAGGGTGGTGGCGCCGTCTGCTGCTGGCCCACCGGAGACAAGGGTGGTGGCGCCGTCCGCTGCTGGCCCACCGGAGATGAGGGTGATGGCGCCGTCCGCTGCTGGCCCACCGGAGATGAGGGTGATGGCGCCGTCCGCTGCTGGCCCACCGGAGACAAGGGTGGTGGCGCCGTCCGCTGCTGGCCCACCGGAGACGAGGGTGGTGGCGCCGTCCGCTGCTGGCCCACCAGAGAGGAGGATGGTGGCGCCGTCCGCTGCTGGCCCACCGGAGTGCATGGTGGCGTCTGCCGGCCCACCGGAGTGCATGGTGGCGTCTGCCGGCCCACTGGAGTGCATGGTGGCATCTGCCGGCCCACCGGAGTGCTTGGTGGTGGTACCCTCTGCTGGCCCACCGGAGTGCATGATGGCGCCGTAGGTTGCAGACCCACCGGAGATGATGGTGCCGTCTCTTGCAGACCCACTGGGGCGAGAAGTAGCTGTGCCTCCTCAGCTGCACAGCTACTCATAGCCAGGTGTGGCCAGGTGCCAATCAGCCACAGCTGAGGGGACACAGCACTCAGGGAGACAAGTAGGAAATAACCAAAATAAGAGCGCCGACAGGAAATAAAGACAAACAGAGGAAAAACTCAAAACATAACTAAACTGTCAGTGACAAACCTGACAGTAGCCCCCCTTCCCACAACGGATACCAGACGTTCTAGGAACCCCCCCCCCCCAAAAAAAACCAGTCCAAAGTCACGGGAGGGTGGAGGGAGGACAAGGCGGTGGGCCGCCAGGCCAAGTGTTCCCGCAACCAGCGGGGAAGAGTCAGGTGGCGACGGCGAGTTGAACGCCGCCGCAATTGGCGAGGCGGTCGCCCATGGAACGACCACATTCGTGGTCGACGAGAGGATGGTGGCGCCCTCTGCTGGCCCACTGGTGAGGATGGTGGTGGCGCCCTCTGCTGGCCCACCGGGGAAGATGGTGGTGGCGCCCTCTGCTGGCCCACCGGGGAAGATGGTGGTGGCGCCCTCGGCTGCTGGTCCACCGGGGAGGATGGTGGTGGGGCCCTCGGTTGCTGGCCCACCGGGGAGGATGATGGTGGCGCCCTCTGCTGGCCCACCGGAGACGAGGGTGGTGGCGCCGTCCGCTGCTGGCCCACCGGAGACGAGGGTGGTGGCTTTATGAAAAAAGCCACCCCTCATTTTTTAATTTTTTTTTATTGTTTTTGAACACTGACTTTTTGCAGTGTGCTCGTGAACAAATGATAATGGAAGTGTGTCACGGGAGCATAGCTGTAGATGTGGCGTAACCAAGCTTCACCACATGCCAGTATCAGCTGTTGGCAGCTGATACTGATATTGAATCTTTGTTCAGAAAGATGTTGAATCAGGGTCATCTTGAATACTTGACACTTTGCAATAAAGTAGTGAATTTACAAGTACATGGGTTCACTTTTTTTTTTTATTGTGGCTTCAAATAAATATCAACAATCTAAGGAGTGCTGTGTGGCGTTTATTTGCCAATATAATACCTCAAAGCACTCAATCCAGCTTTCAGAGCTAAAGCAAAGTATTCAAGCTTAATAAAATAAGATCAACTTCATTTATCTTGGAGAAGTGGAAATTCATCTGTGTAAACATGAAGCAGACACATGTGAAACACTGACAGTCTGCCTAAAACGGGTAATAAAAAAAGAAGAATCAGAAGTAAACTGCAGGGATTGAAATAATTACGCACAACAACGCTCGTGTGATGTGGAGATGCTCTCATTGGATCAGTGTAATCTCGCTCAAATCAGTGTCAGTCTGCATGCTCTTTAATCCTGCTTGGCTCAGCATTTATTATGGTGCACTGCAAATGTATTATCCTCATGTTCAAGATTACGCCAGTCCATAAAGCCGACTGCATTGTTTGGCCCTGAAATGTCCCTAAAAGTCTTCATCACTTCGTGATAATGTTGCTGTTACTGCTTCTCTGCCTTTCAATAAGTTGACATCAGAAATAACCGCCCAGAGGTTTCTGGTGAACATGACATGGTGACGAACCAAGACTGCACTGGGAAAGAGTCGAGCCTTTATTAGTTCCTGCAATACCTTATAAATATCACAAGGTGTCAGTATTGCTCATCTTCCCTTTCCGTTACATGTCTAACCGTGAATTATGTAACTTATTTTCCGGACTATAAGGCGCACTTATAACCCAGTGAGCCTAATGTAAGGAATACGGTTGGTTGATCTTACCCACCTCGAAGCTATTTTATTTAGTGCATGGTGTAATGATAAGTGTGACCAGTGGATGGCAGTCAAACATGAGAGATAAGTGTAGGCTGCACTATGATGGCAATATGTCTCAAGTGAACAACACCAAAATTTTAAATGTTCCATAGAAAATGGTCATGACTTGGTCTTGGGTGTTTGCTTTTCCGGAATGCAACGGAAAGTTGGCTCGGGCGAGACGGGAATGTAAGTACATTTTTATTTAACGCTATAACTACAAAACAAGGAAGTAAACAAAAGGCGCGCACTATGGCGGAGAACAAACTATGAAAAACAAAAAGACTATAAACATGGAACAAAAACTTACTTTGGCATGGGACATGAAGCAGGATCTTAGAGGATGAAGAGTGTACAGAAGCATAAATGTGGAGATGTCGTCGGAACGACAAACTGAAAAGAATGAACTTAAATACTATGGACATGATTAGTGAAAGCAGGTGCGTGACTCAAAACGTGAAACATGTGCGTGACGTGACAGGTGAAAACTAATGGTTGCTATGGTGACAAAACAAAAGTGCACAAAAAGTCCAAAAACCAAAACGAACATGACCAAAACAAAAACATGATCACACAGACATGACAGAAAATATAGAACAATACAAACGGCACTCAAAAATCTATTAAAATGCTTTAGTAGGACTGTGGTAAGCTATGAAGCCGCATCGCTTGAAGGATTGTCGGCGCATTAAACATCGAGTACTATAATGGTGTGTGTATAAGGTAAGACATATCTAGCGTTTTGTTTCGCAATATTATTCTGGTACCTTATGATCTGTATTTGGGGTCTGCATGAATACGTAGTCGATAATCTTCTTCTTTTTCTCTATCTTCTTGTTATGTGACATTCATCCTCCACTGTTGCCATTTCTAATATAAAGTAGTGTAAAGTTCTTACTTATATCTGTCAGTAAGCTCACCATGAAAGCACTAAAACATACCGGTGTAGTGACTTTACATTATTCACCTAAGTAACTTTAGTTATTAGAGAGTTCCGGTCGGACGTTTTTTTCACGGGACACATTTCGGGCGTTGTTGTTGTTGCACTAGTGAGCCACGGATGAGGAGATGCTGCTCCGTTATTGATTGAAGTAAAGTGTGAATGTCATTAAAACAGTTAGCGCCATCTTTTGACACTTCTTCCACTCCCGTCCTTGCACGCTACACCGCTACAACAAAGATGACAGGGAGAAGATGCTGTCCTAGTGGAGGCACGTAAATAAGAGCGCCCACAAAACGGTGCATCCTGAAGAGACTGTCAGAAAGTGACTTGAAGATGATGTGTAAAACATCATCTATGCAACATTTTGAGCAAAGAACCACCATTACATGTTATGTAGACCACAAGGAAGGGGGGGGGGGGGGGGGTCACCCACATATGCAGTCCTCTCCAAGGTTTCTCATTGTCATTCACATCGACGTACCACTGGGTTGTGAGTTTTTCCTTGCCCTTATGTGGGCTCTGTGCTGAGGATGTGGTTGTGGCTTGTGCAGCCCTTTGAGACACTTGTGATTTAGGGCTATATAAATAAACATTGATTGATTGATTGATTGATATATGACATGACAATTTTGGGACACGGTTCTGATTTTGCCGGGAGATTCGACAACTCATAAACCGCCCAAGCTCCATTGTAAATGTGGGCTTTTGAGAGTAGAATCAAAGAATGACGGCAAACTTAATTCGAACCAGTCACTGCTTTGTTAGGGGTTAGCGCGTGTGCCTCACAATGAAAATGTCCTGGGTTCGATCCTCGGGGTCTTTCTTTGTGGAGATTGCATGTTCTCCCCGTGACTGCGTGGGTTCCCTCCGGGTACTCCGGCTTCCTCCCACCTCCAAAGACATGCACCTGGGGATAGGCCCCTCCCACCTCCAAAGACATGCACCTGGGGATAGGCTCCTCCCACCTCCAAAGACATGCACCTGGGGATAGGCCCCTCCCACCTCCAAAGACATCACCTGGGGATAGGTTGATTGGCAACACTAAATGGGCCCTAGAGTGTGAATTGTCACGTTCAAACACTGAGGACATCTATTAAACAAGACAAAAGGCAAGGAATCAAACAGAGACAGAATTCAATTTGGACTCAATATTGAGGAGAGACATGGCCACTGCACTCTCTGCACAGTCCTGCACCACGCTCTGACGAAGAAGGTTTTCGTCTCCTCTTTTATTAGATATTCAATGTTCACGCACCAACACATGTCTCATTAGAAATAGGAAGTATGTAAAACAGTCATTGTTTTCGGTCTCATTGAAGTCCAAGAAGAGGATGTCTCGGGCTGGGCTCTTCCTGGATCCAGCTGGGGCAGGTGTTGGAGGACAATGGATAAACCCCTCCCGTCTCCTGACCACAGTTGCTTCAAAAGGGCAGCGGGTCGTAAATAGCGTTGACTTCAAAGATAGTTCGTTTAGCACTTCAAAGAGAGTTCCTCTGGAAGTTGAGCAGATCCTGCCATCTGTCCGTGTTGAAATCACAGTGGAGTTTTACGAGCCTTCTTCCTCTTGTTAGGCCTCGAAAGACAGCCTTCATCTTCTCATCAGGAACACAATGCAACACAACGTTTCTTTTGTGATAACTTACAAACAATTATTCCAACATGAATGTTGTCTGTCCATCTGTGTTGGCCCTGCGATGAGGTGGCGACTTGTCCAGGGTGTACCCCGCCTTCCGCCTGAATGCAGCTGAGATAGGCTCCAGCACCCCCCGCGACCCCAAAATGGACAAGCGGTAGAAAATGGATGGATGGATGGTTCAATGCCTCATGAGGCTTCATCTGACCATCACTCGTTACTACCTTTCTTAGACCTAAGGTCCGTCCTCTAGAGGACAACAATCCGCAGTTGCGGTGTCTTTAGCATAAGGGTTTCTACGGTACAGGGTCGCAACCAACCCTTCTCCTCCTCCTCCAGGTTTTGAACTGGCATAGCAGAGTTAAATCTTAATTAAGGGGTTGATGTTCCTTAAATAATATTTGAGTCTTTCAGTGCGCTACAGGTGCTACTATTATGTGATGTAAGATGACTGCAACTCTGCCAAGTAACTAGAGATGCGCGGTTTGTGGACACAACCGCGGAGTCCGCGGATTATCCGCGGATCGGGCGGATGAAATTTAAAAAAATAAGATTTTATCCGCTCGCGGGTCGGGTCGGGCGGATTAATTAGATTTTTTTTTTTTTTTTTTTTTGGCGGGTGGCAGTTAAACCAATTGGTAAATATATATACATAGTTAAATGTTGTTACCCACATACGGAAAACGAGCAGGCACCTGCAGCATATGCCACAACAGAAGAAAAAAAAAGAAAAGAGATGGACACTTTTACGGAGCGGAGAAGGGACGCCTCGCCGGGGTCCGGGACCGAGGCCCCTTCCCCCGAGAGGGCCCCACCGGGAGCCGTAGCTGAGGCGATCCGCGAGAAGGGCCCGACGCACGTCCAGGGTCACTACCGCGCCCACCGCACCGACACCCCGCCTCGTCCGCTTTCGCCGCGGCCGGCGTCACGCGCAGCAGGTAAGCAGCTTACCTGCCCGCCACCCCCGTGGCCGGGGGCTCGTAACATGGGTCACTCCGCGCGCTCCGCCCGCGCAGCTTACCTGCTTGCCACCCCTGTTGCCGGTGGCGTATAACAGGGGTCACTC